>NW_010363944.1:93302-104768 GCF_000414095.1 Morus notabilis | reverse complement strand
GACTGTGCGGGTGCGCACAGAACGCGGCACCAGCGCGCGGATAGACCGTGCGGGCGCGCATAGCGCGCGGCCATCCCTCGCGCGCGCGCGTACCCAGGTGCGCGGCTGGTAGCCTGGATTCGGGAATTGGACCCGAATGGACCCGAGAGTTTCTGAAAACCTCGTAATGCGCGCACAGAACGCGGCACCAGCGCGCGGATAGACCGTGCGGGCGCGCATAGCGCGCGGCCATCCCTCGCGCGCGCGCGTACCCAGGTGCGCGGCTGGTAGCCTGGATTCGGGAATTGGACCCGAATGGACCCGAGAGTTTCTGAAACCCTCGTAATGCGTGCTGACGGACCTGGAAAAGTTTCGGATCCCAAGGAAGATGAAATCCGCCCCGAAGGCAAAGAATGAAGCCGAAGAATAAAGAACTCAAGAATTGAAGACCCGTTGATGTAACGGAAGAATATAATTATTGTAATTATATATTTATTCGATTCGATTGAGTTGTAATTTATTTTTTCCATGGGACCCAGTCAAATCCATCTCAATAGTCGATTGCATATATTTATATTTTATGTTGATAATTATATATTATATGTCCATGCATATAACATGCCATATATATATAATGTGCCTACTCATATGTTTTATAACATGCCATGCATATACGCGCATTTGTTATTGTTTATTTTATTTATTATAAAAGGGTTTTAGAAAAATAAAAGAAGTACCATGCGCTAAAATCAATTTAATATGATTAAATTGATTTAAGTTGCAAAATTGATTTGCAAAATATTGTTACATGTGAAATTAAATTTAAGAGTTAAATTTTAGAATTTCACATATACGAAAAATAAATTGTTTATTTTTCGATTTGAAAACATGAGATGTTTATTCAAACAAAATACATATTTGCAAAATAATGAGTGAGAGAGGGTTGTATGACAATACAACCCACTGGTCTCCATCGTTAGTTCAACACCGTGAGATTCGAAAGGGGCTTCGCGGCGGCACCGTTTCTGCACTCCTTACGGAAAGTGTTCTTTTGGATCAATAACAAGGTTGACTTCCTAGCGATAGGATTCAAAGATGTATTTCTGGTTTGACCTACCCTACGGCGGCACTCCGGAATTAAGTCTATAGAATCTGAAACGATGGATTACACTCATAAAAATATAATCAAATTGTTGATCATATTTTTGACCAAAATTAACGGTAATTAATAAATATGAAAATATGAGATATTTTGATTCTATTTATTAATTGAGAATGACTTGTTTCAATTTGTGATATTTTGACCTACCCTACAGCGACACTATATTTGTGGAAAATTAGATTATCGTTGGCACCTAAAAAATTAAAACATGATTTATGTATTTTTCATGTGCATTATGTATCATATTTAATTGTGCCAAAATTCACATGTTTTTTGATATTCATGCGCATAAAATGATTAGATGAATATTCTATTTATTTCCAGCAACATGTCAAATTATCACACTACTTGCGACTGAAAAACTAGATGGTGATAACTATGCTAAGTGAAAAAGTAACATGAATATACTGTTGGTCTGCAAAGACTACAAAATTTTCCTAGTAGAGGAATGCCTTCAAGAACCCGCGGCTAATGCATCCAAAACCGCAAGGGAGCCTTATGATCACTGGATCAAGGCCAACAACAAAGCAAAGTGCTTTATGTTGGCCAACATGAGCGATGTGCTTTGCAAGAAGCATGAGGAGATGGAGACTGCTTATGAGATAATGGAGTCTCTAGAAGCCATGTTCGGCGCTCCCTCTGAGAAGGCTCATTTAGATGCTGTTAGGGCTTTCATGAATGACAAAATGAAGAAAGGTTCGTCAGTCAAGGCACATGTTTTGAACACGATTGATCACCTCCATGATGCGGAGCTCAATGGTGCCAAAATCGATGAAGCCACCCAAGTTGGCATCATCTTAGAAAACCTATCCCCTGATTTTCATGAGTTCGTGAACAACTTTGTTATGAACAAGAAAAAGTCCAATCTCACTGAACTCATGAATGACCTATAAAACTTCGAATCCACCAACAAGCGAAGGGGAGGAGAAGCAAATGTTGTTGTTGCAGGAGGCTTTGGTAAAAACAAAAGAAGGAACCAGAACTAAGGAAAAAGGAAGAAAGGAAAGAACAAGAAACCCAGGAAGACTAAAGGCCCCATCCAGAAACCCAAAGGAAAATGTTTCCACTGCAACGGCGAAGGGCACTGGAAGAGAAACTGTCACAAGTATCTCGAGGAGCTGAAAAATAAAAAGGAACAAGGTAAATCAGATTTACTAGTCCTTGAAACATGTTTAGTAGAGCGTGACACCTCGGTCTGGATAATTGATTCGGGAGCAACTAATCATGTTTGTTTTTCTTTGTAGAGTCTTAGTTCTTACACCGAGCTAGCCGATGGGGACTACACGATGAAAGTGGGCAATGGCGCAAGAGTTTCGGCAAAAGCAGTGGGAGAAGTTAGACTTCATTTTAGGGAAAATAAATTTTTAGTTTTAAACAATGTTTATTTTATTCCAGACATTCGTAGAAATTTGATTTCTGTGGCTAAGTTATTCGAACAATTATTTAAAGTTTATTTTGATAATGAATTTGTTCATATTTCTCAAAATGGCTTAAATATTTGTTCTGGACGTCTGGATGATGGTTTATATTGTATAAAGCCAATACCTAACTCACTGCTTAATACTGAAATGTTCAGAATTGCCGAACCTAAGAATAAAAAGCAAAAGATTTTTCACGAAAATAACACATATCTGTGGCATCTTAGACTTGGTCATATTAACCTAAATAGGATTCAAAGACTGGTAAAGGAAGGTCCTTTGCGCGAGATAACAGTTGCCAAGCTTCCGGTCTGTGAATCTTGTCTGGAAGGTAAAATGACCAAGATGCCTTTTACAGCGAAAGGAGTAAGAGCTACAGAACCCCTTCAGCTGATACATTCAGATGTATGTGGACCTTTAAACGTCTAAGCAAGAGGAGGTTACGAATATTACGTCACCTTTATTGACGATTATTCAAGATATGGTTATGTTTACCTAATGCAACGGAAATCCGAAACTTTTGGAAAGTTTAGAGAATTCCGTGCAGAAGTTGAAAAACAATTAGGTAAACCAATCAAGACACTTCGATCAGATCGAGGGGGAGAGTACCTGGACCAAGAGTTTTGGGATTTCTTGATTGAAGAAGGTGTAGTATCCCAATTGACTGCACCCGGTACACCATAGTAGAATGGTGTAGCTGAAAGGAAAAATCAGACTTTGCTCGACATGATAAGATCAATGTTGAGTTATTCTTCACTGCCTACTTCATTTTGGGGTTATGCCCTAAAAACCGCTATGTATATTCTAAATCTAGTTCCATCTAAGTCTGTACCTAAGACACCCCTAGAGTTGTGGAATTGTCAAAAACCTAGTTTGAGACACATTCGCATATGGGGGTGTCCACCACACATGCTGAGATAAAAGACCGGGAAGTTAGAACCAAGGTCAGAAGTATGCATATTCGTGGGATACCCACAAGGGACAAGAGGAGGACTGTTTTATAGTCAAACAGATCAAAAGGTGTTTGTATCGACAAATGCCACTTTTCTGGAGCATGACTATATGATAGATTTTAAACCCAGAAGTAAAATAGTATTGGAAGAGTTACTTTCCGATGAGATCGGACCACATCCGACAAGAGTTGTCGGACCACTCAGAGAAAAGACCACAGTTCCTAATCAGACTCCTAAGGCACCTCGTTGTAGTGGGAGGGTAAGCATGTTATCCGACCGGTATACCGGGGAAGCCCAAATCGTCACTGCTGATGACGGAAAGGAGGATCTATCGACCTTTAAGGATGCGATGGATGATTCTGATAAGGAAAAATGACAAGCAGCTATGAAACTCGAGATGGAGTCTATGCACTCTAACTCAGTCTGGCAACTTGTAGATCTACCCGATGGGGTAAAACCCATTGGATGCAAGTGGATCTTCAAGAGAAATAGAGGAGCGGATGGAAAAGTAGAGACTTATAAAGCAAGGCTAGTGGCTAAGGGTTATACCCAAAAGGAGGGAGTTAACTATGAGGAAACTTTCTCGCCAGTAGCTATGCTTAAGTCCATCCGGACACTCCTGGTCATTGCAGCATATTTTGACTATGAGATATGACAGATGGATGTCAAGACAGCTTTTTTGAATGTCTATCTTGAGGAAACTATCTATATGGAACAGCCAAAGGGTTACATAGAGGAAGGCCAAAGGCAGAAAGTCTGAAAACTGCAGAGGTCCATTTATGGACTGAAGGAGGCTTCTAGATCATGGAACATCAGGTTTGATGAGGCTATAAAGTCTTATGGATTTGATCAAAACATTGATGAACCATGCGTCTACAAGTACAAGAAAGAAGAAAAAGTGGTCTTCTTAATTCTTTACGTCGATGACATCCTACTCATTGGGAATGATGTGGGATTGATGACAGATGTAAAGGAGTGGTTAGCCAACCAATTCCAAATGAAAGATTTGGGAGAGGGAAGCTATGTTCTTGGGATTAAGATTATTCAAAATCACAAGAAAAAGCTTTTGGCGTTATCACAGGTATCTTATATAGACAAAATGTTGTCTAAGTATTCGATGCAGAACTCCAAGAAAGGGAATTTACCTTCTAGGCATGGTATTCATCTTTCTAAGGAGCAATGTCCAAAGACTCCACAACAGGAAGAATATATGAGACGGTATCCCTATGCTTCGGCCGTGGGAAGCCTTATGTATGTCATGTTGTGTACAAGACCAGATATCTGTTATGCAGTGGGAGTGGTCAGTCACTACCAGTCCAACCCAAGATTAGATCATTAGGTTGCAGTAAAGTGTATTCTCAAGTATCTTAGGAGAACAACAAACTATATGTTGATATATTCTGGAGAAGATCTGTCTCTCATGGAGAAGTAGCATTCCGCCCGGAACACCCAGCCATACGGATCTTCCCCTTGGAAGATCGGGAGCTCGAGTCGTCTTCCCCGGTGATCCAACCTTCTGCGGCCCCTATTTGGTGAATTGGCCAGCCCCTGTCGGTCCCAATCCCGACCCTGCTCTCGCCGTTGGGGTACTGGTGGTTGAGTCTCCAGTCGGCGACCGATCAAGGTCTCCACTCGGTGGAGGGCCCCTTGAACATCGCCAATCTGGGTCCCGAGGGCTAAGACATCCTTCTACAACTGCAGTACGTGATCCACGATCGCCCCCATCAGCTGAATGGTTTCTCTGATTGATTTGAGACTTCCTTCCAAGCTGAAGACGTGCCCAGGGTTACTCACCGCCGGCGAAGTATGAGCCATGGATCGTCGGCTCTGATACCAAAATGTTAGAGTCCTAGGTATTTAGCTAAGAAATGCCAACAAATTGGTAGTCTGGAATCCAACGGATTGTATTTTATTGAACGATAATGCTTAACCGTCCATTCCCGGATCCCCAGGTGGACTTCCCACCTCCACCGACTGGTCCACTTCATTTAATCCTGGGCCCACAACATTACCTCTCCTGGCCCTTCTCACATCAACTTTCCTTACCAAAGGCCTAACAGATTCCAAAACATTTGACCATTAATTCTATAGTCTAACTGGAGAAGTTTCAAAATAATAAATGAACCAACTACTGCAGGAGCAAAGAAAGTTTTTCTTAATTCCTAGAAATTGGTTTTACATTTATAATCGTACGTACTAGTCAAAAACGCGCGCAGACTAATGTAGTAAAAGGTAATCCATACTAGTTTAGTTCATCAGCAGCAAGTTTAAGATCTAGTAGATTTGCCTTCTTAAAGAGCTAGAAAAGAAGCAAATTAGAATTGGGCAAAATCCATTTTAGCCACCACAAGTCCAAAACGAAGTACAAAGCGAATAAAGACAGAGGAATCATGTAGGCACACAAACCTAACCATAAGTTGCAGTTCTTTAATGATTTAAGACTCCAAATTCATAAGATAAAGTTGTTATCCCCAGAAAAGCTATCCAAGAGGGGTGAATTCGGTATTTTAAGATTTTTCAAAAACTATTACAATTGAGAATTAGCACAAATAACAGTAATTAATGAAGTAATCACTACACGGTAATTTTATCATAACACTAAATAGGCAATTTAACAAGCACTCAATTCAATATAGGAGCTCTCTATAGCATTTTATATTTAATTTTGGACCTCAAAAATGTCTTAAAAGAAAAAAAACAAGTCAATTTGCCTGTTTGAGCTCAGTCAATTTTTGACCGTTTGAACAGCACCAGTTGACCTGTGGTATACATCAGTCGACCAATTGTCAGACAAAATTTGAACTTCATCGGTTGACCGGTGAAGTTACTAATCCCAATAACTAGTCGACCGATTTCGACTGAGAACTGCTCCTCACAAGTCAAATCCGACTTTAACATATTGAGGCTCCGTTCATTTTACCGATTTGAATTTTGCAACAGTAAAAAGCTCTCAGAAATAATCACATCTAACTTTTTTACTACAGTAAAAAGCTCTCACATAAATTCGCATCTCAACTCGAATTAAAAACTCGAATCAGCGAACTAAATGGCTCTGAATTGTTAAAGAAACAATTTTCAATCAATTTAAAGATGTGTATAAAATGATTTTAACCAATTTAAAAACAATTGTAATGTTTTAAGTCAATTCAAATTTATTTTGGAAAAATGTGAAATTTATATGTGAGTGTGTGCAAGAGCCTTAACCTAGAATTAACAATTGATAATATGATATCAAAGTCAATACACAACTAGAAATAAAACAAACCTTTAAAGCAATGTCTTGATTGATCTTCAATCTTTAATCTTTATGCTCCTTGAATTATTTTCAATTGTCTTTTCCCAATTCTCCATAAGCTTGAACCATCTTCATTTCTTTTTTTAACTGTTGAGTTGATTGACATAATGATCGATTTGTTTAATTAACAAAAACTCAAGACAGATTGATTAATGATAATAATGTGTTTGTAATCATCATAATTCAATATTAATTTACCATTGGGCCAACAATCTCCCACTTTTTTATGATGACAAACACTTGATTGTTAAGGTAATTTAAACCAATTTAAGCATATGGATAAGAAGTCAAAAGTGGAAATTTGTTCATTTAAGCACAAAAACTTATCTTACCAAAAGATATACCAGCTCCCCCTTACTTTGATATCTCCCCCATACTAGGGTAATTAATGCCAGTTTCGATAGCAAAGATTTGTGATCAATTTTTACCAAATTCACAAATGTAAACGAAATCATAAATTCTTAATATCCATAATAACCACATACATTCAAATCATTATCCATCCAAATAAAATAACAGTGCATGCATAATCCAATCCAATCCATGCAATCACTAGCTTCTCCACCTTTTGTCATCAACAAAAAGAAGAAATGCCTAACCAAATGACAAATAGAATCAATGCAAACCAAATATCCATAAATGCATCCATAATATCCAATCTCATAAGATCCAAATCAAATAAGCATCCATAATCAAACCATGAACATCCATAAACTTAACAATAACCAATCAAACCATAGCAAATATCCAAAGGATCCATAGAGTCAATGAGGCTCTTTAACAAACCAAAATTTGGATCCGAAACGCTAGAACAAGTTTCAAAACAAAAAATTAGAAGCCTAGAATATAAAAGCATAAACCTAAATCCAACAGGTTGGCAAATCAAATCAAATCTCAAGATGGAGGTGGTCCTTGCATGTTTAAGCAGCGAAGCTCCTCGATAATTTGGGCTTGAGTGGCGGCTTGCTCTTGGTAGTAAGCTTGGAATTGTTGGTTGAAGTGAATCTGAAGCCCAGAAATACTTGTATCAACGTGAGTGTAGATGCCTTGAAACCCATCTTGCATTTGGGTGCAAAACTCGTTGTGTTGGGAATGCATATGACCAAACTCACTATGAATATGGGTCCTAAGTGACTCGACTCGACCCGACCTTGGAGGTTATTGAAAGAATCTTCATTGAACCAAGATGAGGTACCAACTTCACCTTCTTCCTCTTCACCATCATCTATTCTAACCCGGGCATTTCGAAATCCATACACCATTCTGAAGCTTGTAGCCCACTTGGCGAAGTGTTGTTTTATTGTATTCGGGTCTAGGAGGTGTGAGTTCGGTTTCATCATCAAAAGGGATTTTAAAATGTCGAAAAATCCTTGTGAGAACCATACCATATGGAAGATTAGGGTCATTACCTACTCCCGAGGTTTCCTGCATTTTGTGAAGAATGAGATAAGGTAGGCTAGTGCGAATTCCATGAAGAATACAATACGTGAAATAAAGGTCGGTGAATGTAACATCGTCTGTATGGCCCCCCAAGGAATAAGGTTGATTGAAATAATGTGGTGAAGTAACCGGCTCTTAATGGGAAGTTTGTTTGCCTTAGATTTAACCAGAATTGAGTCATCATCTTCCTCACCAAGGTTCCGTCTCCTAGAATTACCCGAGACATTGCTTCTCCATCAAAAGCCCAATTGTAATAATAATACTCGACCTTTCCATCATCGTGAATTTTCAGTAAGGTTGATAATGTCAAGATCAATAATTTTGCCTTCAACGTGCAAGTAATCTTCACATCATCATTACAAGCATCACACTCTAAATTAGCATAGAAATCTTGCACTAACCTAGGATACGTTATCTCTTTGGTTTCCAAGAGTGATTTGCATCCTAAGGCTTTAAACAACTCTTCAATGCCTAACTAAGCTCATCAAAATTCACATATCTACATTCATCAAAATTTCAGTCAAACGACTGTTGGGATCTAGTAATACATAACCATGAAAAGAAGCTGATACAGTTACACATGACAAACTTGCAACTGCAAGCATCAAAGCAGTTGAAAGTAAAACTGCAGTACCCCCAGGAACATAAAGACTGACGGAAGCAATGCTTCTCGCCACTCGTTTGCATTTGACACTCTGAAATATCAAAAATACTTTAAAGCTCATCCATAGAAAAAGAAATGAGCAGAGTTAAATTATCTTACCTTCATGTTCTCTACATTTCTCTCAGCTGACTTCTGAACCAAATGAAAGTGCATAGATATTGTTGTAGGCCACATCGAATGCTTCTTTAATAACAGGATCAAGCTGCATGGTAATCAAATGTCGAAATTTCAAACTATTAGGGGCGGCCATACGAACTGAACTATAAACAGACCCCAATTAGAAATACCTCTGGATCGTGAAGCTCAGAAACACTTACAACCGTTCTATCCAATACAATTTTGTCAAATTTTGCAGTATATCTATAACACAAAAACAAAAATTTTGACGTAGCCTATCTTCCGTCAGTTTCTAAATCAATGTACATTCACAAATGCCTGGTCTAAATCGCTCAAAATTCGTAATTTTGTGCCTACTCTTTAACAGCAACTTCACCTCTTCTACGAACATCTTCGACAATAGGATTGACCTGACATTGTACAGAACAGCCAAACCACAAATTATTCCAAATCCGCCAAAAAAAAAAATCAGATCCTAAAGAAAATCAGAGACTTACAGCGATGAATATTGAAGAGAAATCGATTCTAGGACGAGCCTTGAGACACTCAACCTCGAACAACCTAAACACAACTAAACTTCCAAATTATCGGGAACTTTGTATAAATAGACTAAGTAAAATGTGTTTTTAAGTAAATAAACCATCAAAAAAATAAATTGGGTAAATAACTCAACTTTCACGTCAGCATTCCACGTCATCAATTATGATTTTAGGGTTTTCTTTCTCCTCCTCATCTTCTATTTCGCGCCATTTTGTTCTCCCAGCCGCCTTCAATTTCTCCTCTCTTCTTCTCAAGTCATCGTCATCGCATAACCTTATTAATATTATTATCTTGCCTATTCAACGTTTTTTTCTCGTCCAAAACGAAGTTTGAAGAAGAGCTACTAAGTAAGTCTTTCATTTTCTATATCTCTCATGGTGTTTTTCGTTGTTGTTCATATGTTTTTAAGATGAGAATGTAGTTAAAAATACATTAAAATAGTAATTTTACATGTTAAAAGACTAGTTTACATTGTCTGATATGATGAAGATCCGCCGGGTTTAGAAAAAAAAAGGTTTGTTCTTGGTCGGTTCGTGGTCTGTTCTTGGTCTGTTCTTGGTCTGTTCTTATAACATGGTCGGTTCTGGTCGGTTCTTGGTCTGTTCTTATAACATGGTCGGTTCGTGGTCGGTTCTTGGTCTGTTCTTATAACATGGTCGGTTCTGGTCGGTTCTTGGTCTGTTCTTATAACATGGTCGGTTCTGGTCGGTTCTTGGTCTGTTCTTATAACATGGTCGGTTCTGGTCGGTTCTTGGTCTGTTCTTATAACATGGTCGGTTCTGGTCGGTTCTTGGTCTGTTCTTATAACATGGTCGGTTCGTGGTCGGTTTTGGTCTGTTCTTGGTCTGTTCTCATAACATGGTCGGTTCTTAGTCTGTTCTTGGTCTGTTCTCATAACATGGTCGGTTCTTAGTCTGTTCTTGGTCTGTTCTCATAACATGGTCGGTTCTTAGTCTGTTCTTGGTCTGTTCTTGTTCTCATTATATGGTATGTTCTTAGTCTGGTCGTGGGATATTTGGTTTGGTTTAATGACATATTATTATCTTGATTAAATTTTTACAGTTTTAAAATCTAAATAATGGCTCAGTGGAGGATTTTTTTTGACATTGGAGGAAAATGGGATGAGACTGAAAGTTGTTGGGTGTGGCATACAGATTGTAATTTAATTGGCATATATATGGATGAGAAGGATACTCTCGAAACCTTCGTTGATAAGATTTGTAGAAAATGCAGAATTGATGGACAAAAACATTCTTTACAACTATCATGGGTACCGAATTTGAAACAGAAATCGTTGCCCGTTGTAATAAAAGACAATGATGATTTGTTATTCTTCAGGGATATAGCCCACGAGGTACCACTACACGTGATAGTGGATGGGAAATTTATGAATCCCGAAGAACATATTGATGGAGTCAAAATTATGAGAAATCCTTTGCATGATGATTTTTTTGATCGTGATTTTATGGGTAATGTAGCTATAGATAAGTTTTCAACTCATAATGATATTCCACCACAGTCACAACCACAACCAGAGTCACAGCCACAGCTAGAGCCACAACCGCTTACCATTTTAAATGAAGTAGAAGTTGCTGGTCCTTTAGTTTGTATGGACAAGACTGAGTTTGGATCATCTCATGGATCTACCTTCAGTGACGGATCTAGTTTAGAGGTTGGTCAGTACTTTACAAGTAAGAATGATTTGAAGGAAAAGCTGCATTTAATAGCTTTGAAAGGGAAGTTTGAGTTTCAAACAACAAAATCAAATAAAGACGTGCTTGTAGTAGAGTGTGTGGATCCGAAATGTGTGTGGCGTATCCGAACCTGCAAACTGAGACTGTCGAACATGTTTGTAATCCGTAAGTATAATGGTGTTCACTCTTGCTCGTTAGAAAAGC
>NW_010363944.1:91682-92905 GCF_000414095.1 Morus notabilis | reverse complement strand
GTTGCATGAGGAAAGTTATCAGTGTTGATGGAACGTGGTTGAAGGGAAAATTCAGAGGTACGTTGTTAGTTGCCACTGCACAGGATAGTGAACGTCATTGTTATCCCATCGCATGGGCCATTGTAGACTCAGAGAATGATGCATCCTGGACATGGTTCTTCTCGAACTTGAAGGTGATTATCACTGATTCTGAGGAATTAGTTTTTATTTCTGATAGGAATCAAAGTATAAGTAATGCATTGTCTATACTTTATACATTAGCATATCACGGTTGTTGCATATGGCATGTGTCGCAAAACATCAAGAGTAATTTTAGATGTAGCGGTGTTCTGCCATTATTCTTTAAAACCACTGAGGCCTACCGCATTGATGAGTTTTCTGTTATGTTTGATGAGTTCTCTGCAAGATATCCCAATATTGCCAGATACCTACAGGAGTAGGTTCGTTTTGAAATGTGGTCTCGTGCTCATTTTAAAGGAAATCGATATAATATTATGACCACAAACATGTCTGAGTCAGTTAATGCAATGCTCAAAGATGTTCGAGATTACCCTGTCATTGCCCTCTTTAATTTTATACAAGCGAAGATGTCAGAGTGGTTTAATAACAGGCGGGTCGAAGCTTCTAAAACTAAAACATTATTAACGCCAAGTGTGGAAAAAACTCTTCGTGAGAGGCACAACAAAGCATGATTTCTAACGGCCACAAGACTTAATACTGTTAAGTTCCAAGTGACAGGTGGAGAGGCCACTGCAATTGTCAACATTGGAGCGAGGAGTTGCACTTGTCGTGTGTTCGACCTTGAGCAGATCCCATGCGAGCATGCAATATCATGTTGTAGAGAAGCATGAATGTCACTCTATGATTTATGCTCAAAATACTACAGGACAGAAGTTTGGACTCTTGCGTATGCTGAGACAATCTATCCTGTGCCGGATACTTCGCAATGGGATATTCCGAATCACGTAAAGGAAGTTCGCCTTCTTCCACCGCGAGTTGTACCAAAGAGGGGTAGGCCAAAGCAAAAACGCATTCCCAGCATAGGTGAGTTCACACGAAGACAGAATCGATGTGCTAGGTGTGGGCAATATGGACACTACCAGAAGAAATGTAAGAACGCACCGATGTAATCATGATTTATAAATTTTGGTGTTACAATGTATTTACACTTATTATATTCAACGGGTTGTAAAATGTATTCAGCAGGTTATTATGGCTTTAGG
>NW_010363944.1:88282-90384 GCF_000414095.1 Morus notabilis | reverse complement strand
CGCGCCCGTGCCCCCCTCTCCACCCCCCCGCAACCCATAGAGTGTACTAGTGCCTCCCTGATAAAACCCCTAATTTTACAATGAAACACACATTTTGTAATCTTCGGGACTGGTTTGAAGTTTTCAAAAGCAAAAAAAAAAAACATACATTATTGTGTAAATATTTGGGCAGCATTTCCCCATAAATATAAGCTTCCTCAGAGCCAAAATAACCTGTTGAATATGATAAATTATAAATGCAATGCAATGCCAATAATCAACCACATATTGCAATAATGTTTTGTATCTATTTTACAACAACCAAAACAACAAACATTTCATATACTAGGAGTCACTGGCCTCTTCAACTTGTACTCGCTCCAAATTGCGACCGCAAGTTCCAACCGGTAAGCTTCTACTTTTTCCTCAGCGAGTTCTTCTAACGGGATTCTGCGGACAAGGTATTCGATAAATTTGTATGTGAAAAGTCCGCAGTCACCTGATCTAAGGTTGTGGACCAACCACTTGGGACGAACGATTGGCCACTCACAGTCAAGTTTATCACCTAGATGGTTGAATAAACATGTGTACTTCAAGAACTTGGGCATCATGACAGCGATTGGCTCCACTTGTCTTTGCATCTGTTGATCTCTGTACATCATAACAGCTGAGTCATACACCTTTATGTTGAATTCAGATAAATCAACATAAAGCGCAACCCAATGCTTCCTCTCAATGTTAAAAGGCATAGTGAAGCCCTGCACACCATCCCATTTCTGGCCAATTATGCGCTTTTGTCCACAGACATATTCATCTAGGTCGTTGTCAAACGTATATGTTGCCAATTTCTTTTTATTGATGTAGAATCGCGCTCTCAACTTTTGGCAAAATATATCATCTAGGATGACAACATTGTTATTGAACTACCCTTCAGGTGTCCTTGACCTTCTAATCGATAGAAGACCCCATGCCTCGTCAATTTGCTATAAGTCATAAAAAATTAATTCAGTATAATGATAATGGTATAAAAAATAAGACTATAAATTTAGTAAATATGTTGTGATTACTTACATCATTGAACAGCCATTCACCTGGCTTCAAGATGATATGGAAGAAGTCCTTCCTCCAATCTCCAAAACCGCACTCAATCAGCTCAGAGTCCGTACTAGAATCAGCGAACCACTTGTTGAAGGCCTCGACCGTATCGTTAAAGGTCCACATCTTCTTCTTCACGTTACGTAGGAGATCTGTGTAAGGCGACTCAATATACTTGCTGGGCCTCTTAAGTCGCTTTTCATTCTTCGATTCAGACTCTGGCTCTGAATGAACTTGTTGCTCAAGCTGATCCTCAGGCTCTGGCTGGACCTGAGGCTCAAGTTCTGCCTTAGGCTCAAGCTGAACCTGAGGCTCAAGTTCTGCCTCAGGCTCAAGTTGAACCTCTGGGTCAAGTTCTTCCTCAGGCACTGGCTTTGGCTGTAATTGTTGTTTCGCTAGACATGCTATATTGTCCTTAATTTCTCTAACAGATACGTCTAGCGAGTCTAGCCTTTTGTTGATGGCATCAAAATGTCTACTATTGCACTCTACCATCCTGTGATAGAGTATGTCAACTATGTGATCAATAGACATACCATCTTGCTTGCTCGGCTGTTGTTGTTGTTGTTGTTGCTGTTGTTGTTGCTGTTGTTGTTGCTGTTGTTGTTGCTGTTGTTGTTGCTGTTGTTGTTGTTGCTGCTCAGGTTGTTGTTGTTGTTGCTGTTGTTGTTGCTGTTGTTGTTGCTGCTGCTGCTGCTGTTGTTGTTGTTGTTGTTGTTGTTGTTGTTGTTCTTGTTGTTGTTCTTGTTGTTGTTCTTGTTGTTGTTGGGGAAGTTGCTGTTGTTGTTGGGGAAGTAGTTGTCGACGAGCCAATTGTTTCGGAGGCTTCGATTGCGGGACATGGACCATTCTTGCACCAGAGTCCAAAAATGATGCAAGCTGGTCAATCTCAGGATCATCTTGGTCGGCATAAGGCATATACAACCTCATGCACATATTGAAAGGTTCCTCCTCAGTGGGATAAAGAATTGGTACGGCCATTCCCTGTATATTAAAAGAACATACATTCAATGATTATTTAGGTGGAA
>NW_010363944.1:85367-88017 GCF_000414095.1 Morus notabilis | reverse complement strand
AAGATCACGTCTGGCTCTGGAGTTTCCCCGCAGTTCAATCCAGTAATTAATGCAAATTCCCTCATTCCAAACCGAGTTGTGGTTCCATTAATCATGAACCACAACTCATGTTTCTTTTTTGTTTCTATCCGCCTCAAAAGCAGATATTGTGTCAATACTCCAAAATATATCATATTTTCAGACATCGAAATAAAATGTCCGAAGACAGACTCCTTGAAAATTGGCATTTCTGTTTCGGGGTCTAGATTATGCCTGATTACCTCGAAAGCCTCAATCTTTGACTTCATAGTCACTTTCACTGGGAAATACTGCCGCACAGGATCCATGATCATCTTTAGATGTCCGATCCCAGGAAGTTCACCTGTGTTGTACTTTGGGATGTCATACTGAAAAAGAAGAAAAAACACACCGGTCAGAACCGACCAAAATGACAGAACCGACTAGAATAGACTAAGAAACCAACAAGAATCGACTGAACCGACCATGACCCGACCCAAAATCCCTGCAGAACCGAAAAAACAGACAGAACCGACCAAAACCGAATAGAACCGACCAAAACCGACCTGAACCGACCAAGAACCGACCACCAACCGACCAGAATCGACCTCACCAAGAACCGACCAGAACCGACCATATTCGACAAGAACCGACCAGAACCGACCATATTCGACAAGAACCGACCAGAACCGACCATATTCGACAAGAACCGACTAAGAATCGACCACCAGAAATGACTTAAAACCGACCTAGAACCGACTGAGAACAGACTAGAACCAAAACCGACTAAGAACCGACTATGAACAGACCAATGTTGCTTATATTAAGTTTGTGTTCTTGCAAAAATATATAAGAAAAAGTAAAACAAGAATATTACCTCGGCAGATTCCGTTGCCTCGTCGACAACTGTTCGGGAAATGACCGTTTTAGTTGAGGAAGAAGAGCTGGTTTTTGATGCCATTTTAGTCAGATTTTGGTGAGCATGTGGTCGGTTTTTGTGTTCGGGAATTTGGTGAGTCGTCGGGGTCAGTTTTTGGTCGGTTTTAGTGGGAACGGAGTCGGTTTTTGATGAACGGTCGGTGTTTGGTGAGGTGGTCAGTCGGCCGAGACGAGAGAGATCGGAGAATGGATCGGAGAGAGAGAGAGAGAGAGAGAGAAATAGGTGAGAGGAAAGCCGGCGGTCGGTCGTGAGGTTGGTGACTGATCGGAGAGAAAAGCCGGCGGTTGGCGAGAGGTGATCGGAGAGAAAAACCGGTGGTCGGTCGTGCGAGAGCTCAGTCGGGGGAGAGATGGTCGAGCGGTCAGTTTTGGGGGGAAGAGAAGGTCTAGCGGCGGTCGGTTTTGTGAGGAAATGAGATTTTTGAAAATGACCTAGGACTAATAGGACCCATTTTTTGCCACGTAAGATACACGTCATCATTTTTTTGTTATAAAAAAAAACTGGCCTATTTCCTCAAATTATAATTTTCTCTGGTCTCTTTTATCAAATTTTCTCCAAATTATCCAATAACATTTCTAAACATTTGTAAAAATTCTCTTAAACAAAAAAAAAAAAAAAGAAGAAGAAGAAGAATTTACCTCCTGAAGCGCAATTAGGACGAGAAACGGGATTATCGGAGCTCCAAAAAACTCGAAATCGCAGCAAATAGTTGAATTCGATTGAATCCAACAATTTTTCTGTCCATTACCGCCTTCAAAGAAATTATTCACTCGTATAATTCAGATAAACGAAAAACTGAAAAGAAGAACAAGAGAAGAAGTTAGTTAGAGGATTCAAACTATGATTTGAATAATGATTCATAATTATTTATAATATTTTCTCTTATAAAAATACACGTAAATTAAAAATAATTTTAATTCATGAACTAAACGTTTTCTTAAGTTCGGTTTCTTCAATTGTACGGCTCGTTTGGTTCAAATTTTTTAATTTAAATAAAATTTTTTAAATTATATGATTTAATTTTTAATTTAAATTGGCATTTAATGTAATTAAAAATTTAATTTAAACATGTAATAAAATTTAAATTTATGTTTAATAAAAAATAAAAGAATAAGAATTGTTTATTTATTAAAAATAATTTAAACGGTTAAATTTAAGAATGAGTTAAATTTTAAATTAATTTAAATTAATTTAATAAAAAATATAATTTAAATTGTATGTTTAACATTAATTTAAATTACACTTCTATTTAAACTGAATTAAATTTAATTAAATTAATAAAACAAACAGGTTGTAATTCTTCCGCTGATCAAACTGACGAGTAATGACACTTTGCTCTGCTGAGAAGACAGACCAAAGGGAGGCAAACGTAATGACAATTTTCTTTTTCTTTCCCCTATAATGCACGACAAAAAAGAGAAAATATAAAAATAACAAAAATTAAGAAAAATAAAAATTACTAGAGTATTTGATATTAGAATTTTCTAAATCCCATAAATGCCCCCACACCTTTCACTGCTCTCCCAATATGCAGCTTGAACCCGAATTTCCTAAAATCCCACTGCCGCTAAGGCTTTTTTCCCGGTGAGAAAGAGAGAAAGCGAGAAGAGAGAAAGAGAGCAAGAGAGAGAGGGAGAGACAAGGCAGAGGGACGGAGAGAGAACGTGAGAGGGAGAGAGAGAACAAGTGGAACAGAGAGAACGTATTGGAAAG
>NW_010363944.1:48280-85336 GCF_000414095.1 Morus notabilis | reverse complement strand
AGAGGGTGGGTTTGGAATTGGTTCTAAAATATTTTTATTTTCTGTATGAAAATGGAAATGAAAACATTTTTATTTTTATTTTTGAATTATTTCTGAAAATGCGTTTGGTAGTTTTATTTAGAGATTGATTTCAATTTAAAAAAAACTGAAATTGCGTTTGGTGGTTTCATTTTTAAAAACATGTAATAGTATTTAATATATTAAATAAATAATAATTGAATCCCAAATAAAAACACTAATAATGAATAAAATATGGAAATTACAATCTTAGCTTAAATTATTGTCGCCTATACGAATCCCACATTTGATTAGCTAGATGATCCCTAAAATTAACCATGTAATTACGTTGTTGCCAACCACCAATTTCAGATGTTTCTGCTTCTTGTACATCCATACCATGTTGTTGTTCCTGTTGCCCTTCTTGTTCTCTCTCAATATCTTCTACGGGCAAATCGACCTCATATTGTCTAAATAGAGAATCATCTCGCACTTGCATCTTAATTAAATTGTGGATCACACAACAAGCTATTGGTATAACATTTTGTCTTGGCATCCAATAATTGGTCATATGCCTAAGAATTTTAAACATTGCTTTCAAGACCCCAAAGCACCTCTCTATGCAATTACGTAGTGAAGAGTGATAATAATTAAATAACTCTTGTGGTCCCGTTGGTTGACCACCATTTCTAAACTGTTGAATATGGTATCTCTGACCACGAATTGATGCCAAAAAGCATTGCGTGTTGCTGTAACCGGAATCCACAACGTAATATTTGTGGGGAGGGGGCGCCAAGAATGGGTCATCTGGATCTCTCATAGTCTCAGTTAACACTCTGGAATCAGCAGCTGATCCTTCCCATCCGATATTGACATAAGTGAATAGCATATCAAAACTACACGCCGCCATTACATTTTAAGTACACGAATGTCTTCTTCCTCTGTAGACTGTCTGTTGATGTGCATGTGAGACAACCATCATGTGTGTACCGTCTATTACACAAATACAATCCTATTAAAGTACATAAGGCGTGAGTTACGATTAATTTAAAATTATTTGTCATATTAGTAGTATATGAGTAGAGTCAGATTGTACCTTAAACCATTGCTAGTACTTAGGGTTGTGTTGAATCTATGGGGGGACAATGTTCATATTTGGTAGTTTTATAACTTGAGGTGCTAACGCAGACAATGCGGTAAGCAAATTATCAAAATGCCGGTGTACTGTCTCTCCAGATTGATAAAATCTATCTTGTATCTCTCTATTGCGATATGAGTGAGCAACCGTTCTTAAGAACATCATTAGAGATTCTTCTGCTGAAATACTTGAAGTAGGCAGTAGGTTGCAGCCTCGAATTAACTGAACAATTACTTCAAACGTGTCTCGATGCACACGACACATTTCAAACAAATTTTCGGGATGTCCATGTAATTGTTCTAAAACATATTCTCGTCCTGTTAACGCAGAATTACGACGAGGTTGCCTAGTTCATCTGTTTCCAATCGACATCAATAATTGGATATAATGTTGTGGTTGTTCATCATCATCTGATGACTGGAGAAAGTCAACAGCTCTGGCATCATTCTCACTATCTGAATCCATATTAACCTAAAAAATGAACAAGACTAGAACTAATCAAACATCCATATAATATTAACTAATCAAACGAAGAACTCCAATGTAATTCAATCCGACTAAAAACAAATAATAAAGTCTAACAAACACAAGTCCAAGAGGAAAATTTGTTGTACATGTTCAACAATACTTAAAAAAAACATACGTCCGAGAGGAAACAAATAAAGAAAACAACACAATAATCATTTAAACTACAGGCCTCGAATCCATGAAAGATGACGAGGAGCGGGCATTTTCACAAACATCCTCCTAAGGGAAATGTCAACAGCCAACTGGTGCGCTGCCTTAATATACGCATTATCGTCTAAATACTCCCCATACCCATTCAGCAAATCCATACAGGTTTCAATACTTGTAGTTGGATCCTCTTTCTGAGCCTCAGCTAATGCCATAGTACGGGCTTGCCTATCAGCTAAATATTGCTGAAACAAATCAACCTTTTGAATAGATGTCTCACTACGTAGGGTAACACTCTTTGCCAAAGCCTCTATAGCCGCGTCAACTGCAGTATTGTTCTTGCCATTTTTTTTGGATCGAGTAGTAAGACCCTAAGACCGTCTGTTTCTATTGTCTTCTGCACCCCGGACTTCATCCGAGTCCCCTGTACCCTCCTCCTCCTCTTTTGGTTGTGTGGCAGCCCTTTTCGCCGCATTCAAAACATTAACGGCAGTATGTGCATTCATTGACCCCTGTCTAGTAGCAATAGTCCCAAAAAAAATCCGTGAAAGTTGGGCAAAGTTCTACAAACCCCCTTTCTTGAATTTCTTAGCCTCATGATGTTTCTGACATTATAAAGAAAACAAGAGTAAATACTCATGTGCAATCCAAACACCAATTCAACTCTTTCATATAACATAAGATGTTAATGCTCAAAACTTACCGCCACATATGAATCCCATACTTCTTTTTCAGCTGTGACAGTGTTAGCCTCAGAATCCCAACCAAACCTTGTTGTTTCAATTAATGCCTTAAACTCCCTCGTGCTACGTCTAAGCCTATTCCACTTTGCTTTAAGCTGGTCTGATGTGAAATGCTTACAAAACTTAAGTGTTATTTCATTAGCAATTTTTATCCACGTTTTTTTGTCCAGAGTAGATGTTTGCATCCCAGTCTTTGACTCTTCATATAAGTTCCACATAAAAATCCTCAATTGCGGCCGGCCATTTCGTATTATCGTCATTATCACACATCTAAAATAACACTTTCATCATTAAAATAAATGTCAATTTGTAAAGTATACACACACACACGCGCGCGCGTAGGGGCTGATTTAGCCTCAATGGGAGGCCCCCAGGGGCTGATTCAGCCTCAATGGGAGGCCCCCAGGGGCTGATTCAGCCCCAATGGGAGGCCCCCATTGGGACTGATTATTAGCCCCCATTGGGGCCTCCCAGGTCAACCCTAATGGGAGGCCCCCAGGGGTTGATTCAGCCCCAACGGGGGCTCCCAGGGGCTGATTCAGCCCCAAGGTCAACCCCAATGGGAGGCCCCCAGGGGCTGATTCAGCCCCAATGGGGGCTCCCAGGGGCTGATTCAGCCCCAATGGGGGCTGATAATCAGCCCCAATGGGGGCCTCCCAGGTCAGCCCCAATGGGAGGCCCCCAGGGGCTGAGTCAGCCCCAGCAGGGGCCTCCCAGGGGCTGATTCAGCCCCAATGGGAGGCCCCCATTAGGGCTGATTATCAGCCCCCATTGGGGCCTCTCAGGTTAGCCCCAATGGGGGGCCTCCCAGGGGCTGAATCAGCCCCAATGGGAGGGCCTCCCAGGGGCTGAATCAGCCCCAATGGGGGGCCTATAGGCTGAATCAGCCTCCCAGGGGCCGATTCAGCCCCAATGGGAGGCTCCCAGGGAAAAAAAATCAGCAAGTCAGATAAAAAAATCAAAAAATTAGACAAAATACTAACCAAATCAAACGGAAATCAACCGATTTGGTTGAGTATATCAAGTCAAAATCATATCAAAAAAACCCATAAAAAATAACCAAATCAGCTAAAAAAACTCAACCAAAGTCAGGCGGGAAGGAAACCAAATCAGAAAACCCATCAAATGGAAAAATGTTTTTGTCTAGGGGCATACCTCGGTGAGAAGAGGGCGAGACGAGAATGGGAAGAACGGAGGAAACTGGAGGAGCCCTAACGGCTCAAGTCAGGCGAGAAGGAAACCGGAAAAAATGAATCTGGCAAGAAGAACGGAGGAGCTCGGCCGGCAAGAAGGGCTGAAGAATGGCTGAAGAAGGGCAGAAAAAAAACTAAGACGGGAAAGGCTGAAGAGAGAAAAGGAAAACGAAAATGAAAATGGAGAAAATGAAAACAACTTTTTTTCGTTTTCTGATTTCCACAAAACAACAAAAACGGTTTTGTTTTTGTTTTTTAAAAAAACTTGCACCAAACGCATTTTTAAAACCCGTTTTCAAATTTTTTGCTTCGAAAAATGTGAAAAATAGAAATGGAAATGGAAACGGAAACAAACAGGGCCAGAGGTTTTTTCAAATTTAGGGGATTTTATAAGCGATCAGTCTATTATCATATAGCCAGTTTTGTTCCCTATTTTCTTGAATAATTAATTATTTATTGAATAATGAGAAATTCATTTATATAATTATTTAAGGATTTTTTTGAAAGAGAAATTTATATTTAAACAGATATAGATAAACGAACAACACAATATAACAGAGAGACGGACATACACATGAGGCTCAAGAATGGGAGATAACATCAGCACACTAAGATAGAGCACAACTAAAGCTCTATTTAAAAAAAAAAAAACCCTCCCATCAAAATAGGCTTCTAAGCGCTGAAGGGACAAACACCAACCCTCACCTAGAGAGGACATTAACATCACGACACAGATAAGATTCTAACTTGACCAAAAATCCACACCGTCAGTGAACAACTTAACCGGAAGGGAGACATAACCAACACAAGACGGTAGAGAAACTGCCTCCGTTATTACAAAATAACAGACAAAAAGTGGCGAGAACAACATCGCCACACGTTTATTACAATCTAAAACATAAAGCAAAGCAAAAAGAAAATCCAAATCATCACTGGTGCAAGCCTCCAACGATGACGCAGCCGATGAGAGGACCACGAGGGAAAGAAGAAGGTTTCGAGAGCCAAGCGGTGAAGCTGTCGAAAAGAGACCATCAAATGGCAGCTAATAGAAAGAAGCACCAACCCTGCCAAAAGAAGCCCCCCGCCGTTAGGATTGAACCTCCGCAAAGACCTAGCCACCCAACATTGACGGTGCTGGAAAATGCCTCCCAAACGTTCAGTTTCTAACTTTTAAATGAAGCCTGATCCCCCCTAACCAAGCCATCTAACAATACACTGCCACCATTATTAAATAGCCCTTGACAAGATGAGCTCGGGGACCGATTTTCATGGCTGGGAGTCAGGCGATGCGTCCGGAGGCGGTGTCAGAACTATAGCCAACACTCAAGCTTCTTCTTCTTCTTCTTCCTCTCTCTCTCTCTCTCTCTCTCTCTGTGTCTCTGTCAAAAGACGGCTAGGGTTTCTTCCTTAATATATTTAAGGATTTGAATTTATTCTAAAAAGGAATATGTGTAAAGATAACAGTTGACGAAAACAATTAAGCAGAGTCATATTTGAAAAAAAATATTTTAACAAATCAAAATAAAATAGGAACACATGCAAAAGTAATTACTCTCATAAGAGTAAAGTGAGGAACAATATATTTTTTAAAAAACACAAAAAATTAAAATGTAAAAAAAATCAAAGAAAATAAAGATAAAAGAAGTAAAAAAGAAAAAAAAAATAGAGAGATAAGTGGAGAGACTGCCACATGGCAACCCCATAAAAATGATTTGATTCTTTTATGTATTGTTAGATTCCCCTTTCGTTTTTGAGATTTTATTTTTGAATTTCATTTTTTTGATTTTTGTTCAAATGGAAATGGTCACCGAAGTTTTAATAAGTTAATACTTGTTTTTATTTAACTCTTGGAAACAATACTAATGCCGTGTTTGGTAGGAATGAGAGAAAATACAATGGAAAGAAAATGTGGAAGTGGTGGAAAATAACAATGATAGAAAGTAAAATGTTTTTCCTTTATATTTATATTGTTTGGTATTAAGAGAAGGAAAGAAAATGATTTTACCTTCATTTATTTGGTGTTAGAAGTTGAATGGGAAGGAAAATAAAATCTTATTCAGAAATTACTTTTTTACCCCTATATAGTATTTGTAAAATGTTATTTTCTATATTATTTGTAAGTTAAAAGGCATAATAACCAAATAAAAAAAACATATATGTTTTATACAGTTACTTAATGTGAAAGAGGACTAGTATTTTTAACAGTGAAAAAATAGTGAATAAATTAAAAAAATATAAAACAATCTTTTAAAACTAAAAAGGACAAAAAACAAATATTAAGAGAAAGTCGAGGGACAAAATCATATTTTAAAATAACGTATCCTGAACAATACATTTTTCTATATTATTTGTAAAGTTAAAAGGCATAATAACCAAATAAAAAAAAACATATATGGTTTACACAGTTACTGAATGTGAAAGAGGACTAATATTTTTAAAAGTGAAAAAATAATGAATAAATTGAAAAAAAAAATATATAAAACAATCTTTTAAAACTAAAAAGGACAAAAAAACAAATATTAAGAGAAAATGGAGGGGCAAAATCGTATTTTAAAATATCGTATCCTGAACAGTACATTTTTCTCTCTATAATCCGTCTAAAATTGAAAAAGATAATTCGGGTCCGTTTGACGTTGCTTTGAATGTTGGTTTTAGCTTTTTTAAGAAGCTACGGCTGGCCAGGGTGTTTGGTAAAACCTGCTTTTATCTAGCAGTTTTTGAAAACTGTTGCCACGCAGTAGAATTTGAAAAGCAGGTCGACGGTTGCTTTTCTACAACAGCTTCTGCTGTCATTGTCCAAGTTCACTAAAATGACCATAATAATAAAACTTAATTTCCAATCAACTCATTTTATTTCTTCCAAATTAAATTAAAAATATTTTATTTTAAATGTTTATTTGAAAATTAAAAATCTTTAATAAATGTCTTATGCTGAATTTTAATAATATATTTTTGTTATAATGCTGCAAGTTTGAAAAACAATTTACTAAAATATATAATTTATCTCTTTGAATAAAACTAATTTATTTTTTAGAGATATTTTAATTAATAAAATGAAAATTATATTTTTTTTAGTATTTTGGTATATAAATATTATGAATACTATAAAAACAGAAATAAAACTAATAATAAGTATGTATGTTAAAGTATATCTTTTATAATTATTATACATCTTCACGATAATTTTATACATAATTTACTAAACACCTAAATTTTTACTTCTGATATTCACAATAATTATGAAAAAAAAAAATTACCAAACACCTGCATGTTTTTAATTACAATAACTTTTAACTAATAACACAATAACAACAGAAATTTTTAATAGCAATGCCAAACTGGCCCGAAAAATGAAAGCTTCCCAGCTTCCAAATCTAGCGATTGGGCTTATTGTTATACAAAGAAAGACAACAAATAAAGAAAAAAAAAAACGATTTCACAGACAAAAAAAAAAAAAAAAAAAAAAAAATTTCCAAAAAAAAAAAAAAAAAAAAAAAAAGAAAATCAAAAAAAAAAAAAAAAAAAAAAAACGATTTCCCAGAAAAAAAAAAAAAAAAAAAAAAAAAAAAAAAAACTTCTCATTTCACACAAGTATGGAAATTACAGAGGATAAAGGGGGAGGCATAAAATCCCCGACTTTACATGCGTACCCAAACTCTCAAGAGCCTCATATATGTATCTTTCTCACTCAAATATGATGCAGTTAAGTAAAGAAACAAGTTGAACCAACGACAAAAAAGAACAAAACAAAACCAAAAGTAAAAAACAGGACATATAAACTCTTCCAAAGAAAGAAGGTAAGGGCAACTAGAATAGATATAGGCATCAGGAAATGTCCCAGATATACTGCAGCAAAAGAACAAGTCAATAAGGTGTGTGGTAGTATCCTCCTGGTTGCCCCATGGTGTTGAACTGTGGCATTCCATAAGGCATCATTTGCTGAGGATTGGTGCCATAGCAGCCTGGCCCTCCAGCAATCTTGGCCAAACCCACTTGCCCTTGCATCCCTTCCCTTCCATATTGCTGCCACACATGCTGTTCCTGCACAAGCAACTGCTGCTTCCTCTCTATATCCGCTATCTGAACGTACGAAGGAGGCGGCACGGAGAGAGAAGCGGTGAACGGATCCTGATTGCCCACTGCTTGCTTCGTCCCGTCTGGTGCAGGCAGAGCCAGCACTGGAGACGCGCTCTTGCCTGGTCCAGGCAACGCCACACTGCTCGCACTTCCGCCGCTCATCTGCGCGGTGCTCACATGCTGTCTCACTGTCCCTTGATCATACATTCCATTTAGTAGCAATGGATCAAAACCTCCTGGTAAATCTGCCTTCTGCTTTGATAGATTGCTCGCAGATTCAACAAGTGCCAACTCCCAGTCAGCTTTGCCGCTCTCGGCAGCCGGGTTCTGCCACGCGGAGGTCATCTCGGGCTCTCCGTCCGTAGGGGAAGCGTCCCACGAACCATTTGTGTTAGTAGTTGTTGCAGGCCCAGAGAATAGAGCCAAAGCCAATTTGTTTCCCTGCTCATCAGCTGAAACACCATCATCCCCCAAATTCACCAAGTCCTCGGTCTCCTGCTGAGCCTGTGATGGCTTAGTTACCACTTCCGACGGCGGCGGCCGTGGTGGCGGCGGAGAGTAATTCTCCAGCGCAGGTAAAGCCTTGATCTCATTCATATCCTGAAGTGTCTCCTCCCCAACTAGCTCCTTCTCTTCCCTACTTCTCTGGGGACTTTTCGGTCTATTCTCCATCTCCTTCAAGAACCCCTCAAGCGTCCCCAAGAGCTTATCAGTTATTCTCTGAACTTCCGGGTACTCAGACGACCTCCCAATCCCCATATCCTTACACCAACCATAGAACCCGGCAAGCTCATCAATCATCTTCGCCGCGCCAACATAAACATTGAAAGCCTTAACACAATCCCCATACTCCATCTCCGTAAACCGATCCAACAAGACCTTCAACGCCTCGCAGACTTCAACATAAGTCCCAAAACTCTCCTTGATAATCCGGTAAAGCGCGACGATCACGAGCCTATTGCTTTTAGCCGCCCCCGCCGGCCTGCATGCCAGAATCCGGTCAAGAATCCGAAGCAACTGATTCAGCTTTGCCAACACCATTTCAGGCCACATTTCTCTCATAGGCGTAGTAGTAGCACCGGCACCTTCTCTTCTTTGCTCCAAATCGTTTAAATCGCCATAAGACCTCGATCTCCTCGGCAGTCCATGACCATACTCATCCCGATTCTCTCCACTCTCGCGACGATCTCTCGATTTCTTCTCGAACACGAAACTCTCGACCCTCTCGTCGAGATACGCCGCATAGAGCCTCACGAAGCCGGCGTGATCCCAGGAATTCGAATGCGCCTCGTCACGGAAATCCGACAAATTCAAAACCCTCATTCCCCTCCTCGTTGAGAACACGATTTCCTCCTCGAACGAAGGGTGGCCTTCGATCAAAACCCTGTGGACAAGCATCAGCGATTTGAGAGCCACGATCCAGTCACGAGTCTTCCCCAATCGCTTCGACACCGCGGCGAGACAGGCGCTCACGTAGCCGCGCGAGTAGCACGTTAGGTTGACGATTTCCCGGACGTACTTCTCGTCGGCGGGGTCTTCATCGTGGCTCGTGGCCTTCACGACGAGCACCTCCAGGTCCGGCGCAATGTTGCCGGCGACCTTGGCCAGGCTGATGCTCGTCTGGTCCTTCACGGCGCCAATCGCCTTGCGAATCGTGCTCGGCGCCATTGTTGAAGAATCAATTCAAACTATAAAGCTAAAATCAGGATTCCTGTTGGTGAATTACCTCTGGTTTTCTTAAGAAGAGATCGAATCGGAGCTCTTCAATGGCGGATCTTGTTGAATCGGAGATGGCGTCCGTACGATCGGATAAATGGAATCGGGGAGTCACGAATGAAGCGTTTTAGCTTTCTTCTTCTTCTTTTTTTCCTCTCTCTCTCTCTCTCTCTAAACTAGATGTTTATGTTTTTCTCTCTAAATAGTGTGTTTAGTACGGAGGAAGCAGAGCGCGAAGTGGCAAAGTAGCAAAAGCGCGTAATTGACGGCGAAAAAAGAAAAAGGAAAAATCTAATTGGACAAGTCGAAAGATTATTTGTAAAAGAAAAGAAAATGGTTTCTGACTTTTTATTTATCCACTCGTTACTCGTACGAAGAAAACGCTGTCGTTAGACCAGGTCCCTTGACCTTTCCCTTATTCTTTCATTTTATAGAGGAATTTGTTTTTGTTTTAATTAATTCATGAGAAGTTCCTTTAAATCTTTTTAGAATTAGTTTTTGTAGTGAAAATTATTCTACTTTAAACTTTAAGCGTCTCAAATTTTGTCCTGCTGTTAAATTTGGATAGAAAACGTTAAATTAATGGTAGTTAATTATAAATTTGTCCATTTTCTCTATTACACAGGCTATAATGCCAAAAAAATACATGAAATTAACAGAAACCATGATAAAAATGAAAGCATCCATTCTAGTTTATTTTCTGAACTTTAAAAACTCATTTTATCTTTTGAATTTTAAAATATTCCCACTAAATCTCTTCTCTTGTAATTTCTATTAAAAATAAATTAAAAAAAAAGTAATGCAGTCACATGATCTTTTTATTTAAATTTATGTTAAAAATAAATAGATAAAATCCACATGACCTTACTTAATTTTCTCTTTTTCCAGACAGAGTGAGAGTTTTTAAAATTTATGACGGTAAAATGAGAATGACTCCGTGGTTTAGAGGGCACTAATGATATTATTTTTAAATTAAATTAATGGCAGTTAAGTTATAAATTTGTTTAACATTTTTTAACAAGAAGATTAATATCTTCTAAACAAAATTATTGCTCATAACAACAATGAAGTGCTAAAATAAACTAGCAACAAATAAAATTTTATAAAACTGTTCATACCAGGGTTTCCTCAAAAACAAAAAAGACTACCATAATCATACATATCCACAAAAAGCACAAAACATCATTCGAAGATACATAAAGTAGATGATTTTTTTATAGGCAGCTTTGCTCAAGTTGGGGAGAGGGAAAAGTCAAATTTCTAATTAAACATTTGGTTCATAAATTTAAAATTATGATTTAAAATTATTTTCATTTTATGTGTATTTTTTGTAAGAGAAAATACTGTAATAAGTCCCAAACCACTATTCGAATCATGATACGAATCTTTCTTCCAAACGTCTATATCTCTTTGTTTAAATTCATGCATAAGAAAAAAAAATATAACGGCTTTAATTCACTTTTCATAGAGAAAAATAATTAGTAATATTCATAACTTAAAACTCATTAATGTCGAACTTTAAAGTGAAAAAAAAAAATCTAATACACACCAACAACAATAAAGTATAGAGAAACGTATCAACAAAATAAAAATATAAATAAAAAGTTCCACTATTTGAGCTTTTGTGTTTTATCTAAAACACGCTAAAAAGCATATTCAGTGAAAATGGAAAAAAAAAAAAAAAGATATATTACAAAATTATGACATTGCTTAATATCGAAGGTAATATTACAAGATTGCTATAGTTTTCCATCTAAATTTTAACAGAATTTTAACTGAAAAACTAAATTTGAAGCACTTAAATAGTTCAGGATTTAAAATAGAACAATGTTCACTACATGAACTAATTTTAAAAAGAGAAAAAAATTTTAAGGATCTCTCATAAATTTTCTTTTTTTTTCTTTTTTTTTTTTTTCTCTCTTTTAAGAATGGGTTTAATAATACATTCTGGAAGCCTACCTTTTCTGGAAGTCACGTCCTCTGTCCTCATGTCACAGGCGCTATCTTTTTGAGAGAATTACATATTACCCCCTTAAATCATCCTACTGTTTAAAACGACCCCTCTAGAAACACTTTACCCCTTTCAGATAAGAAAATCGGTTTTAACCTAGTTTTGAATTGTCCTTTTTGTTATGATATTTAATGAGACGTTTGATTTATAGATTTTAAATTATAATTTATAATTTTAATTTTTAAAATTTAAATTTTTTATAAAAAAAAAAATATAAATAATTAAAAATTATAATTTAAAATTAGAGATAGATTCTTAAAATAAACATCTTATAAGTGTTTTTTGGGTCCCGTACACATTTAGACTCTCTCTCTCTAACCATCTCATAAGTGTTTTCTGGGTCCTGTACGCATTTAGACTCTCTCTCTCTAACTTCCCTTTCTCTCTCTTCGTTGTTCTCTCCTGCTATTCTCTCACGATTTTCCTTGAGATTTCTTCATGTTTGTTCAGTTACATTTTTTAGCTATGACGATTTGAGTATAAATCTTAAGTTAAATTTGAGTTATAATTTGAGTTTGTATTTAATTGTGTATATTTGAATTATTATTTGAGATGATAATCTTTTTGAGTTTGTATTTAGGTGAATTAAAACTTGAGTTTATATTTTGATAATAAAAACTCAATGATGATAAAAAATTTAAATAGGATATATGGATGAGGTTTTATTTATCTTTTCGTTGTAATGTTTATTAACTTGAGTTTGAATTTAATAACTTGAATTGAAGAAGAGTAAATTTAAATTTTTATCCCAAATTCAAGTTAAAATTTTAGTTAAAATATGAATATTTAGTCGATGGATTCAGAATTATAATTTAAAATTATTTTTAATTTACATGTATTTTTTATTAGAAAAAATACTGGCTGTAGGCTCCACCTTCGAAGGCGACAGGGCCTTCACTACAACCAGGAGTTCCGGTCCATTCCGTAGCTCCGACATCCCAACACGCTGAGGGTTCCTCTTCAAAGGTTTACCCTCAACCTCCTCGTAGGTAATGCTCTTGGTCTGCCTTCAATCAGTTTATCAGCCTAAGGCTTCGCTCTATTACCTGTGTTGTAAGCTTTCCAGTCTTTGAAGTAAGGTTCAATGCTAGGAAAAATGTTTTTGCTTCGCGGGTCTATCACCCCAATTGGTTTAGTTAGGAAATTTTTTATACGAGTATGCCCCTATCCCGTAAGCCTTCCATCGTTGCAAGCCCCTTCCATTCGGCCCAAGCTTTCTTTCGATTACGTCTGCTTCCTATTCTGTTATTCCCTTAGCCTTAGTTAGTCGTTTAGTCAAGTACGTATGTCCCTTTCGAATCGTTCTATCATTCGAAGTAGGAGCTGGGGTTGCGGGCAGAGAACTATTGGTACAGCGAGTTCATGTGCTTGCAGTTGGGTTACTACCATCCCCCTAACCTTTAGTATCACACTTTCTTGCGTCTGCTTGCTACTCCCACTTTCGCTTCCTTGATCGTCGTTGGTCCTTCTTTTGCCAGCCAGCCTCCACTCTTTGCCGATGCTTTTTTTTTAGAGTGACGCCGGACAATTAGATCTTGCCTCATCGCCTACCACACTATCTATTGTATGAAGATAGGGGATTGATCTATATCAATCTTTAATTTGTATCTACATATATTGTAATGTAAATATATGTAAATGTACATGTAAATAGCACTCCGATTTGATTTCTTCGCTACACCCATTTTTCTTCCAATCAATTCGAAATAATCCACGAACCACGACATGAATAACACACTTCCATGCATAGAAGTAGTGGACCGGGAATTCCGCATTGCACTGGCTGGACCGAGTTTCTCTTGGGCAACAGCGCCCAAACCGTAATATATGCCGGCAAGGACGGCCGGAGCTATGGCTACTCTCTTTCTCTGCACCAAGAACCCGGCCATCACGAATGTTTCCGGGCGAATGACGTTGCTGCGATTTTTTGGCCTGCCTACCGCTACACGTGGGCGCAGGAAGCTATTTCAATCGGTTTCAAACCTCTCATCGTCCTTTAGTTACTTGAACGATCAAACGGAAAATAAGAGTTTCTCTCTCAATTTTTAGTTACTTAAGGACCTCATTCTTTCTAGTTTACAGATTAATTAGTGTCGTCTTGTACTCAAGTAGTTGTTAAATTTTTTTTTAGTTTGGTGCAAATGAACAAGCCCATCGATTTCTTGCGAGATTTCTGGGTTGATTTCGATCGTGAGGTTGTTCGATCGATTTCGTGTTCTGATTTCGGCTTTGTTTTCTCCGTTTTTCCGGTAAGTTCGTCGATGTCACTGTTCTTTGTTTTAGGTTTTGGTTTTTCATTCTTTTGGTTATGTCTCTGATTTCCTCTTGATTTTCATTCTCCTTTAGTCATGGTTAACACTCCATGGAAGAGGAAGGGCAAGGGCGCTGCTTCTTCTTCTTCTCAGAAGCGTGCTAAAATTGGTGACAGTAAAGATTCCTCGAAGAGAAAGAGGAAAAATTTAGAGTCCCACGCGGGAGAGGAAGATCTACGTGCTCCTCCTCCTATACGGAATTCTTTAAAGGTATTTTCAGTTTTTTCAATTTAGCTCTTTCAGTTTGCATTTACTTTTTTTTTTTTTTAATTCAAAACCTGTTGTAATGTATGCCTTGGAGTATTATGGTTATTTGTAAGTTTGATTGTGGTTTTTTGTGTTTTTGTCTGTGAATCTGGTGTACGAGTTGTCTTTTTTTAATATTTTCAGCATGTATTTTGCTCATAGTTTGCCATACTATGTCTTTTAGTCTAGCAGATTATAACTATTATCTACCCTGAAAGATTATAGTTTTTTTTTGTGTTTTTTTTCTTTTTTCTTTTTGCAGTTATGGGACTATCGTATAGACCCAGATAAAAAAATTCCATAACAGGTTAATGTTTTCGCGTCTTTTTCTGTTATTGAAGAGCTTTACGATAGATTTACTGAGAATCAAAGGGAGCTTTACAGAGAAACTATTTTTGGTCGATTTCTTGATATGTTAAAGTTTAGTAATTAGTGTCAGTTGATGCATGAGGTTCTTTTTCATGTTGTTCATCAAACAAACCCTGATGAGTTGTGGTTCAAATTTGGTGAATCATTTGTAAAGTTTTCTATTGAAGAGTTTGCTCTGAATACTGGTCTAAAGTGTGTGGGAGATTGCAATTTGGTTAGTTATTTAGATAGTTCTACTTCTACTTTGGTTGAAAAATATTTTGAAGGTTATTCTAAGGGGCTTGTAAGGAGGGACGCGATTAAGAATTGTTTTAAAACCTATCCGTTTGAGAGTGATGAGGAAGCTGTGAAGATGGGTTTATTGTATTTTATTTCGTCGTTTCTTCTTGCAAAAGAAAGGATGTTTGTGTTAGTGTGGACTATATTACAATTTTGGATAGTCCTAGGTTTGCTGATTTTCCTTGGGGAAAAGGTTGCTTTTGGCATGCTCTTGGACAGTTTCAAGTGTTGTCTTGAGATACTGTATAAGCGTGAAGATAAGGTTGTTGTTCGTACTACTCGGGATAAGGTAGCTTATAAGATTGGTGGTTTAGCTTTTGTTTTTCAAGTCTGGATCTATGAGTGTATTCCACGGGTGGCTGGTTTTTGTGCTTTGAGGAAGTCCATCGATGAGCCTATTCCTCGTATTTTCAAGTGGCAGACCAATGATAAAGGTTACTCCAATATGCCGTCTAATGTTTTCAAAAATGACAATGGGAAGGTTAGTCTTTTGTTTTTGAACTTTTATTTTTGGACTTTTGTTTTCTTGTTTTTATTATAATATATTCCTCTCTTTTTTTTTGTTTTTTTGTTTTTTGTTTTTGTTTTGTATTTCCAGCTTTCTTTTGTTCATATGGAACCAAATGATGTTGAATGAGAGAAGGATTACACTGTTGGCTTGTTTCGGAAACAGAAAGCTCTGAAGTCGGCAAAGGATCTCCCGTCTTCTAGTGTTCCTAACTTGGAGGACGATGATGATGTTGATAGTGTTGTTCCTCCATGTCCCCACACTCCACGGAATGATAATGGTGATTTTGTTTTTTCTTCATAGCTTTCCGTTTTGCAGGCCCAATCTGATGGATAGGTCAGTGAGATTTCTTCTCTTAGGAGTGATGTCACTCAAAAATTTTCTGATATGTCTGCACATTTCTATTTATTGGCTGAATCGGTTAAGTGTTTGGGTAAGAAGTCCGACTCTATGTTTCCTTCTAGGAAGAAATTTATTTATGTGGTTTCTGATGATGGTATTAAGATTGATGATGAAGAAAAAGAAGGAAATGAGGAAGATGAAGAAGGAGATGAGGAAGAGGAAGATGAAGAAGGAGCTGAAGATGATGATTATGATGGTGAGAGTAAAAAGAAAGTAGTAGTTAAGGAGAATGCTATTGAGGGTGAAAAGAAGGGATTGGAGAAAATCAATACCGATGGTGGAGAGGATTGTGAAAAGGACCAAGGGAAGAATAATGTTGCTAGTGATGTTTCTGATAAGAAAATTGAAGAAACTATCACCTCAGTTGTCAAGGATTTTGGTGGTATGGAATCAAATGATGCCATATTGGTTAGTCTTTATTTTCTTTATGTTTTGTACTTTGTTTAGTTTTTTCAGAGGATTATTGTGTATGATGGATCATTTTCTGCATCACAAAAACAGATAGCACTTGTGGATGATGATGATGATTTTTTAAATTTTTGTGCGTTTTCTCCTGATATTGATTCTGAGCCACTGAAAGAAGATGTTGAGAGGTTTGAGTCGTGGTATTTATAACATTACAAACCAAATAATAAGTATGTGTTTCATTCTTTATTTTGTGTTTTTGTTTATATATATTTTTATTTTTACAATATGTTCTTTTTTTAGTTTTAACTTGGTTTGTTGTGTTGTTTATTTAGGCACAAAATGTGGGGCCCTGCTAAAGCTGCCCATGTCATAAATCCTGGTATTGATTTTAAAGTGGCGATTATTGGTTCCAAATACTGGTTTTATGATCTTTTTAAACCTAAGCACTGGCTGTCTTCCTCGGTAATTTTTTCTCTTTCTTCATTGTTTGTAGGTTTATGGTCTATCTTTTTGCAGGCTGCGTGTTCCATTATTTGATAGTTTGTTTCTGTTTTTTTTTTTTTTTTTTTCTCGTAGCATATTGATGTTGTTGCATATTACTTGAGAAGAAGTTGGTTTGCTATAAGGATATATCTTTCATAAAGTGTCTGGTTTTGGATAGCCTATTCGATTCCAAAATTCGGGGTTTATGGAAGGCGTTTAATCATGACGATTTTGATTGGTCGACTTTTGATTTTTCTGTTCAACCTTCTTTGCAAGATTATGTTCTGGGACACTATGTTTTGTAGTGTTCCCTTTTGTGATGTTGACTTCCTATTAGTTCCAATCTTTGTGGAGTATAATAATCATTGGATACTTGCATATATTGATTTCAAATTTCACGGTCTCACTATTTACAATTTGTTGAGGTCAAAGAAGACCAAATCTGAGGTCCTTAATTCTGTAAAGCCGATGGCAACCATTCTTCATTTTTTACTAAACTCGGTTGGATTTCTTGACAATCACGAAGAGAAGTACTTTTGTAGTCAGTGGTCTCTCCTTGAGGCTTTTGGGATTATGGTTGCCGATTGCCCTCAGCAAGAAAACGAGTTAGTTAATTCTTTCTTTTACCTTCATTTTTTCCATTTTCAATTTCCTTGTTTGCGTTCCTAATTTTTGAGCCTTTTTGTTGTTCCGTTGGTTTGCAGTGGAGATTGTGGTGTTTACATTCTCAAATATGCTGAATGCTTAATGCAAACTACACCGATGGATAAATATTTTAAAAGGGAAAATCCTAGTTGCTTTTTCCGCTGGAAGATGGCAGTGGGATTGTTCAATCACGGCAAACGGAAGCAGGACCTTCAGTGTCAAAGTGATGACAACAGGGGTGAGAAGCTACCGATGATGCATTTCATGGAAAAGGATATGGATGTTTTAAGTGTGGAGGATGACTAAAATTAGAAAGAACTTGTAAACAATGCTGATATCTGATGCTTTATTTTGAAATTCCTTAAGACTAGCTAGCTGCCTTTCCTTTTATAGGTGATGTTTCTGTTTACAAAAATTTTCGATGTGTAGGAGCTTTTTGCTTCATGGACAGGTTTTTGTAGATAGAAGTTGATGAATTGAGAAATATTCATATTATTGCAAATAGTAGCAGGTATTTACAGTTTTAAAAGTGCAAAACTTTGCAGAATTTATCATTATAAGTCTCCTAATCTTAACAGACTCTGCGCTCTAGTCTGTCAGATTATGCATTATAGTCTGCCTGACTATACTTGATTATGTGACCAAATTACTTCAAAGTTGTCATAAACGGGCTATAGTCTGCCATTTTTGTGTCTTGGTTCTGTAGCTATCGATCATAGTTGTCGGGGTTCGGTAGATTCGGAGGGTATGATGTGGCGAGGGTGTGCACGTGTAAATATTTAACTCGTTGGCGGCGATTCCAACATAGCAAAAACACTTCACGGGCCTTTGAAGTAGATGACGACGGTAGGACCTTCAACAGTTGTGTGGTTCGCCTAGGCCCAAATTAGGTCGAAGAACACGTGTTCTAGGACCTTTTTTGTTGCCAAAATCAAGAAAATTCCTGCAACATGTTAGAAAATCTGAAAAATAATAATGAAGAACTTTATGAATGAAGAATGGTGGGAGGAGTGATCACGTTGGAGGAGATCATAGAATGGGACATTTGTAAGCGCTTACAGCTTTTCGCACGTATTTTTCCGCCAAGGCCTCTGAAAGCACACGTTATGTTCGAGAGGATCTTTTGTCGTGATGCAACTTCGTTGGAGATATCCATAGACCAGTTCGTTCGGAGGCCTAAGGGTGCTCTGAATAAGCGAGCGGGGATCAATCGAGATCCGTTGTAGATGAGCCCCTTTGGAGGTTGTCAACTTGCTCCGAATAAGAAATCGTCACAAGTTGTCGAAGTCTTGTTTGAGCAAGTTCATGGAGGCAGTATGTGGACATCTAGAAGTTCGCTGAAGTACTCGCAGGAGAAATACACATTTGGAGATCTTTAAGAGTCATAAGAGCAGGCTAGGAGATTTGCGCACTAAAGTTTGAAAAAACCGTTACAAACTACCCATCCTTATAATTATTACAAAAATATTTAAATTCATAAAATAAGGGGAAATTTTCGAAAGGGTGTATCATTTGGAGGGATAAATTTTAAAAAATCATCCACTTTTAGGAAGGTAACTGTTGTGTGGGAAAATGTGTGCTGAGACGTCAGACAATGATCATGCCCCACGTGGCCTCGCTTTAAGCCACGTCAGATAGTTGTCGTCGTCTGGCACTCCATATGTGGGGAAGGCCGAGCGTACAGGGCGACTCATGAGACCATTGACCCCATATACGGCTGAGGCCTATATGGGTTCGCATCAACAGCACCGTGATAGGGTCGACTGGTAGGGAGCCATCGGTCGGGTTTGTATTATATAGGCACAAGGAGGAGACTGCATGAATATGGGTCCATGTCCCCAGAAAGTCCCATGAGTGGACAAGGGGAAATCCCCAGGTTGCGTCTGGACTTGGAAAAGGTCAGCCACCCTGTAAATGATTACTTGCCCGTAAACCGCCTGAAAGGGACCAATGGGGATTACCTAGGACCTGCAGAGCTGTGACATGGGACAAATTGGATGAGTGAACAGTCCAAAAGGTGCTAAAAAGGCTAGTCTAGCCTTGTAGATTGACAGGCTACCTGAGGAAAGCCATCATGTAGCTCCTTGCAACCGCCTATCGAAAAGGACCAAAACACAATCCATGGGCTATAAAAGGGAGGAATGCCCCATGGAGAGAAGGGGGAGGTTTTCTATACTTTTTTATGAAAATCATGAAGAACACAAGATAAATACAATACAGTGGATGTAACTCTTTTGATATAAGGGTAAACCACTATAAACTTGTATGTCTATTTTTTACTTTCACTCCAGCACCGCGTCAAATACTCTTCACGATACACTGGTTGCATAAACACCTGGACTAATATATTTAGTTAAATACAAAGCTCTAGTCGGTAACCCTGTGGGTGACCAAGGGGTAATCCGTTAGAGAACTGTTGACCAAAATCGACCGTCAACAATTGGTGACTCTGCTGAACCCAGAATCTCTGGTTCCGGGTTTAGGATCAAGGACGACTAGGGAGCAACGAGGGATCATGCCTTCGAGAAGAAAAAATGGCGCTACAAACCAAGGCAGCCAAACGGAGGAAACCCTACGCACCCAACCAACAGCAGGAGCGGAGGAGATCAACAGAACCAGGGGAATCAACCCCCGGTGAAGAATGAAGCTCCACCCGCGGATACACCATAGCTCGACCCAGTCCAGATGCATGCCCAGTTGAACGTACTAACTTACTTGGTTCGAGGACTAGCGACCATTGTCGAGCGGATCGACGGGAGAATCTCCATGCCTCATCTGGAGGACGCTCCGAGACCACCGACAACTGTCCTGGATGGGAACCAAAATACTGGTGACCAACCAGGTGCCCCGGAAGGGATCGGGGAGAGCTAAGATGCCAGAGGAGATAATCTGAGACCTCGATTGTCCAAGTTCCTTGGCAGTCGACAAAGGGTTGTCAGGCGTCGAGCCCACGGAAAAAGAGTTGTCATCGGCCTAGAGACCCCTGAGGAGCCACCCTGAAATTCGGGTAAGAATATCCCAGGAGATTCAGGGTCGGTGCAAGAAGGCGTAGACCTAAGGAATAAACTGAATGTCAGAAAGGCAGGGGCCTCAAAAGGGACCAGCTCTGCAATCGCCACGGAGGAGGCGAGAGCCATCATGGAACGTATGACGGGCTTAGAAGAAAAGTTCACAGGTGACGTTGCCAGCTTAAAAAAGGACGTCAAGAGTCAGGTGAGTCACCTACAAAAGAATCTGGGACAGGTGGTAGAAGTGGTGAACGTCGACATCACTCCTAGCCGAACTCACGACCACCCCTTTACCGTGGAAATCATGGCGCCACCATTACCCGACAAATATAAGTCCTCGTCGATCCCACCATACAGCGGCAAGGGGGATCCCGATGACCACCTAGAAATGTATACTGGACACATGCTCCTCCACGGGTATGCAGAGGCAATAATGTGTCGAGCGTTCTGGAACCACTTGACAGATTCTGCCCGAAGATGGTTCCGGACACTCAAACTAGATTCCATCTCCAGCTAGGAGGAATTGAAGGAAGCTTTCTCCCTTCAGTTCATTGGGGTAAAGAAGTATGTCCCGTCGAAGCAGAACCTGACGATGGTGTACTAAAAACCAAACGAGTCATTAAAAGAATAGCTGGTAAGGTACGGGGAAGCCGTCACTGCTACAATGGATATGACAGACCGAGATACTCTGATGGGGTTTTTGTCCTGTATGAATAAGAGCACACCATTCAAGCGCGACCTAAACCGAAAGCCGCTGGCCACCTATAAGGAATTTTTGGCACGGGCGCATGGGTATATCAACGCCGAAGAAGCCGACGCGAACGACCCTGAGTACATGTCTACTAAAAACAAAGGAACGGAGCAAGGGCAGACCTCGGGGAAGCAAGATAATTGAAAATGACATGGCGGGGGAAACGGAGACACGCTATCCGCATCGGCGCCGAACCCCTCCGAAACAAAGAAGCCGAGGCAAGAGGAAAATTGAAAGCCGCGGCCATTCCAACGGTATGACTCATATCACGAGCTTATCGTAGGCGTTGATTAAGTGTTTAATCAGGTCGGACAAGAAAACCTATTACGCCAACCGGAACCAATGAAGTCGGACCCAAACTGAAGGAATCAAAGCAAGTATTGTAGGTTCCACGGTGACGTCGGCCACAACACCAATGATTGCGCCGACCTAAAAGATGAAATCGAAAGGTTAATCCGTGAAGGGAGGCTGCAATAATTCAAGGCTGAAAGACGAGGCCATGGCCCTGGGAATGACGCCAGATGTCGGGAGGACAATCGGCGGGGAGAAGAACGCGAACCAATTGGCGTCATAAGAACCATACATGGAGGACCGTACCTCGGGGGGATTCGAGTAGATCCTAGAAAAGTTATGCCCACGAGGCAAGACGGGTGTACCAGGAGAGGTTTTGAAACCTCTTGATCACCAAACTAGCCAAGACGACAAAATTCGGCGGTGTTGAAGTAGCTTTCACCGAGGAGAATGCAAATGGCGTCCATTTCCCACATAACGATGCCTTGGTAGTAGAGGCAGTGATTAGAAACCACACTGTATGCAGAATCTTGGTAGACAATGGAAGCTCGGTGGACATCCAGGAGAAAAGCTCGGTAGACAATGGGGATCCTAAAGGAGCAATTGGAGAAAACATCCTGGCCATTATACGGATTCACAGGGGACTCGGTTATCCACCAAGGGATGATCCAGTTGCCCATCACTACAGGAGAAAAGCACTTTTGTAGTCAGTGGTCTCTCCTTGAGGCTTTTGGGATTATGGTTGCCGATTGCCCTCAGCAAGAAAACGAGTTAGTTAATTCTTTCTTTTACCTTCATTTTTTCCATTTACAATTTCCTTGTTTGCGTTCCTAATTTTTTTAGCCTTTTTGTTGTTCCGTTGGTTTGTAGTGGAGATTGTGGTGTTTACATTCTCAAATATGCTGAATGCTTAATGCAAACTACACCGATGGATAAATATTTTAAAAGGGAAAATCCTAGTTGCTTTTTTTGCTGGAAGATGGCAGTGGAGTTGTTCAATCACGGCAAACGGAAGCAGGACCTTCAGTGTCAAAGTGATGACAACAGGGGTGAGAAGCTATCGATAATGCATTTCATGGAAAAGGATATGGATGTTTTAAGTGTGGAGGATGACTAAAATTAGAAAGAACTTGTAAACAATGCTGATATCTGATGCTTTATTTTGAAATTCCTTTAGACTAGCTAGCTGCCTTTCCTTTTATAGGTGATGTTTCTGTTTACAAAAATTTTCGATGTGTAGGAGCTTTTTGCTTCATGGACAGGTTTTTGTAGATAGAAGTTGACGAATTGAGAAATATTCATATTATTACAAATAGTAGCAGGTATTTAGAGTTTCAAAAGTGCAAAACTTTGCAGAATTTATCATTTTCCCAGAATTTGCTTTATTATTGGACAAAATGACCAGATAAGTCTCCTAATCTTAACAAACTATGCGCTCTAGTCTGTCAGATTATGCATTATAGTCTGCCTGACTATGCTTGATTATGTGACCAAATTACTTCAAAGTTGTCATAAACGGGCTATAGTCTGCCATTTTTGTGTCTTGGTTCTGTAGCTATCGTTCATAGTTGTCGGGGTTCGGTAGATTCGGAGGGTATGATGTGGCGAGGGTGTGCACGTGTAAATATTTAACTCGTTGGCGGCAATTCCAACATAGCAAAAACACTTAACGGGCCTTTGAAGTAGATGACGACGGTAGGACCTTCAACAGTTTTGTGGTTCGCCTAGGCCTAAATTAGGTCGAAGAACACGTGTTCTAGGACCTTTTTTGTTGCCAAAATCAAGAAAATTCCTGCAAAATGTTAGAAAATCTGAAAAATAATAATGAAGAACTTTGCGAATGAAGAATGGTGGGAGGAGTGATCACGTTGGAGGAGATCATAGAATGGGACATTTGTAAGCGCTTACAGCTTTTCGCACGTATTTTTCCGCCAATGCCTCTGAAAGCATATGTTATGTTCGATAGGATCTTTTGTCGTGATGCAACTTCGTTGGAGATATCCATAGACCAGTTCGTTCGGAGGCCTGAGGGTGCTCTGAATAAGCGAGTGGGGCTCAATCGAGATCCGCTGTAGATTAGCGCTTTTGGAGGTTGTCCACTTGCTCCGAATAAGCAATCCTCACAAGCTGTCGAAGTCTTGTTTGAGCAAGTTCATGGAGGCAGTATGAGGACTTCTGGAAGTTCGCTGAAGTACTCGCGGGAGAAATACACATTTGGAGATCTTTAAGAGTCATAAGAGCAGGCTAGGAGATTTGCGCACTAAAGTTTGAAAAAACCGTTACAAACTACCCATCCTTATAATTATTACAAAAATATTTAAATTCATAAAATCAGGGGAAATTTTTTAAAGGGTGTATCATTTGGAGGGATAAATTTTAAACAATCATCCACTTTTAGGAAGGTAACTGTTGGGTGGGAAAATGTGTGCTGAGACGTCGGACAATGATCTTGCCCCACGTGGCCTCACTTTAAGCCACGTCAGATAGTTGTCGTCGTCTGGCACTCCATATGTGGGAAAGGCCGAGCGTACAGGGTGACTCATGAGACCATAGACCCCATATACGGCCGAGGCCAATATGGGTTCGCATCAACAGCACCGTGATAGGGTCGACTGGTAGGGAGCCATTGGCCGGGTTTGTATTATATACGCACAAGGAGCAGACTGCATGAATATGGGTCCACGTCCCCATAAAGTCCCATGAGTGGACAAGGGGAAATCCCCAGGATGCGTCTGGACTTGGAAAAGGTCAGCCACCCTATAAATGATTACTTGCCCGTAAACTGCCTAAAAGGGACCAATGGGGATTACCTAGGACCTGCAGAGCCGTGACATGGGACAAATTGGATGAGTGAACAGTCCAAAAGGTGCTAAAAAAGCTAGTCTAGCCTTATAGAGTGACAGGCTACCTGAGGAAAGCCATCATGTAGCTCCTTGCAACCGCCTATCGAAAAGGACCAAAACACAATCCACGGGCTATAAAAGGGAGGAATGCCCCATGGAGAGAAGGGGGAGGTTTTCTATACTTTTTTATGAAAATCATGAAGAACACAAGATAAATACAATACAGTGGATGTAACTCTTTTGATATAAGGGTAAACCACTATAAACTTGTATGTCTATTTTTTACTTTCACTCCAGTACCGTGTCAAATACTCTTCACGATACACTGGTTGCATAAACACCTGGACTAATATATTTAGTTAAATACAAAGCTCTAGTCGGTAAGCCTGTGGGTGACCAAGGGGTAATCCGTTTGAGAACTGTTGACGAAAATCGACCGTCAACAATTGGTGACTCTGCTGGGGATCGAACCTAGAATCTCTGGTTCCGGGTTTAGGATCCAGGACGACTTGGGAGCAATGAGGGATCATGCCTTCGAGAAGAAGAAATGGCGCTACAAACCAAGGCAGCCAAACGGAGGAAAACCCTACGCACCCAACCAACGGCAGGAGCGGAGGAGATCAACAGAACCAGGGGAACCAACCCCCGGTGAGGAATGAAGCTCCACCCCCGGATACGCCATAGCTCGACCCAATCCAGATGCAGGCCCAGTTGAACGCACTAACTTACTTGGTTCGAGGACTAGCAAGCATTGTCAAGCGGATCGACGGGAGAATCTCCATGCCTCATCTAGAGGACGCTCCGAGACCACCGGCAGCTGTCCTGGATGGGAACCAGAATGCTGGTGACCAACCAGGTGCCCCGGAAGGGATCGGGGAGAGCTACGATGCCAGAGGAGATAATCTGAGACCTCGATTGTCCAAGTTCCTCGGCAGTCGACAAAGGGCTGTCAGGCTTCGAGCCCACAGAAAAAGAGTTGTCATCGGCCTGGAGACCCCTGAGGAGCCACCCTGAAATTCGGGTAAGAATATCCTAGGAGATTCAGGGTCGGTGCAAGAAGGCGTAGACCTAAGGAATAAACTGAATGTCAGAAAGGCAGGGGCCTCAAGAGGGACCAGCTTTGCAATCTCCACGGAGGAGGCAAGAGCCATCATGGAACGTATGACGGGCTTATAAGAAAAGTTCACAGGTGATGTTGCCAGCTTAAAAAAGGACGTCAAGAGTCAGGTGAGTCACCTACAAAAGAATCTGGGACATGTGGTAGAAGTGGTGAACGTCGACATCACTCCCAGCCAAACTCACGACCACCCCTTTACCGTGGAAATCATGGCGCCACCATTACCCGACAAATACAAGTCCCCGTCGATCCCACCATACGGCGGCAAGGGGGATCCTGACGACCGCCTGGAAATGTATACTGGACACATGCTCCTCCACGGGTATGCAGAGGAAATAATGTGCCGAGCGTTCTGGAACCACTTGACAGATTCTGCCCGAAGATGGTTCCGGACACTCAAACTAGATTCCATCTCCAGCTAGGAGGAATTGAAGGAAGCTTTCTCCCTTCAGTTCATTGGGGTAAAGAAGTATGTCCCGCTGAAGCAGAACCTGATGATGGTGTACTAAAAACCGAACGAGTCATTAAAAGAATAGCTGGCAAGGTACGGGGAAGCCGTCGCTGCTACAACGGATATGACAGACCGAGATATTCTGATGGGGTTTCTGTCCTGTATGAAGAAGAGCACACCATTCAAGCGTGACCTAAACTGAAAGCCGCCGGCCACCTACAAGGAATTTTTGGCACGGGCGCATGGGTATATCAACGCCGACCCTGAGCACATGTGTAATAAAAACAAAGGAACGGAGCAAGGGCAGACCTTGGGGAAGTAAGATAATTGAAAATGACGAGGCGGGGGAAACAGAGACAAGCTATCCGCATCGGCGCCGAACCCCCCGGAAACAAAGAAGCCGAGGAAAGAGGAAAATTGAAAGCCGCGGCCATTCCAACGGTATGTCTCATATCACGAGCTTACCGTAGGCGTTGACGAAGTGTTTAATCAGGTCGGACAAGAAAACCTATTACGCCAACCGGAACCAATGAAGTCGGACCCAAACTGAAGGAATCAAAGCAAGTATTGCAGGTTCCATGGTGACGTCGGCCACAACACCAATGATTGCGCCGACCTAAAAGATGAAATTGAAAGGTTAATCAGTGTAGGGATGCTGGAAGAATTCAAGGCTGAAAGACGAGGCCATGGCCCTAGGAATGACGCCAGACGTCGGGAGGACAATCGGCGGGGAGAAGAACGCGAACCAATTGGCGTCATAAGAACCATACATGGAGGACCGTACTTCGGGGGGATTCGAGTAGATCCTAGAAAAGTTATGGCCACGAGGCAAGACGGGTGTACCAGGAGAGGTTTTGAAACCTCTCGATCACCAAACTAGCCAAGACGACAAAATTCGGCGGTGTTGAAGTAGCTTTCACCGAGGAGGATGCAAATGGCGTCCACTTCCCACAGAACGATGTCTTGGTAGTAGCGGCAGTGATTAGAAACCACACTGTATGCATAATCTTGGTAGACAATGGAAGCTCGGTGGACATCCAGGAGAAAAGCTCGGTAGGCAATGGGGATCCCAAAGGAGCAATTGGAGAAAACATCCTGGCCATTATACGGATTCACAGGGGACTCGGTTATCCACCAAGGGATGATCCGATTGCCCATCACTACAGGAGAAAAGCCTAGGCAGGCAACTACGATGGCAAGCTTTGTGGTGAGAAAGGGGGGCTCACAGTATAACGTCATAATTGGGAGGCTGTGTTACGCCCCCAAACCGAGGTTAGTGACGTGGAGGCTCGTTTAGAAACTTAAACATGTTTGAGAGAGTGATTAGCAAAATAATTTAATTTCTTTCAAATCCAAAACGTCCAGGTATTTCCAAACGAGCCCCCCTTTAATTCAAGAGGAATTCAATTTCAAGAACGGTGGTGGAATTTCCAACCAAACTAGTCTAAAATCACATCCCTGGTATCATGTCAGGAATTTCCACAGGTGTTTAGCATACATGAACATAAACAAAAGTAAATATGACATCAACCACAGTCTAGTAATATTTAAGTTTACAATCCATAATCTCTTATACATGCCTTGAAATAAAAGATAAGAGGAAAGACAACTCTTCGCTTTCCTAAAACAAGTCCACGTCACCGGTAGTAGCTACCTACTCCGCACTACTCCTCGCATCGCCTGGAGGGGTTTAATACATTTGAAAACAGGAAAAGGTGAGCGAAAGGCCCAGTAGGATATAATTTTATAAAGCATTTAAAATAAAGGTACTCACGGTCCGAAGATATACACCCGGAACCGATCATCCCTTTTTAAAAAAAAAAAAAGAAATACTCACATAATAGAATATGTCTGTATAATGAAAGTGTGTAGCTCATCATACTACTATACAAGAAGCGGTAAAAATGTTTGTCTAATGAAAAGTGCAGAGCCATAATTCCACTAAACAAGAAGCGGATCCGTGCGGGTTTCAGGACCTGCCCCCAAGGATGCGATTCCCATATCCCGATCTCTGTGGCCACCATACGTTGTATCATTCCTTAAATATCTCATTTTAAGAAATGATACTCTTTAAAATCTCATTTCCAAAATCATTGGAAAACTTAATAGCATTCTCATGCTATTTCCTTAAAATCATTTTCTTTATAACATGTTTTGTTCTAAAACATTTTCATTGGCCAAAATCATTTAAAATGAGGCTAATAAGGATATGGACAAGAATATCCTACCTGTTGGATATCAAACCTGTGGCTGTCTTCACGTAGCCCTAGCTCTGCTTGCCTTTGAGGCTCCAATTCCAATTGTGCCACTAACTTTCCCATCAAAATCAACAATTTAGAGTTTGACCTTTCTCATCAAACATCCTTATTTAATTAGGTGCAATTGTATCATATTAGTGTGCCATAGTTCAAAATCAATGTTCATAAACAATTCTTAATTCAAATTATGATTCTTTGTAGATAGAGATTCATTCCGGAGAATCGAATGGAAAATAAGGATTCATGTGGTTAATCCACTCATTTTGAGTTCTCAAATGAGGTTAGGTCAATCCCACATCGGGTTTCGGAGTCAAAACAGGGTTTGCTGGGCTGTTTAGGATCAGTTTCAGTGGGAACCGGTCGACCGGTGATAGAGGAGTGTAACTCCACCGGTCAGCCGGTGGAGAGGTGACCGGTCGACCGGATCGGTCAACCTATGGAAGGGTGACCGTTCGACCGGACCGGTCAACCGGTGGGGAAAAATTCCAGGGCCAATAATGGCCGATTCGCGAAGAACAAAGCCAAAACCTGCAATTTTGGGTCCGATTTTGACATATTCTCAAGGTAAATGTATAGATCTAGTTTCAAATCAACAAATGGGGTCCAAAGAACCAAAAACCCCCAATTTTTCATCAAGGTTTCACCAAATCCCATTTGGATTCCATTTGAAAACAAAATTTAAACCAAAAATCACCAAACTCGACTAAAACGAGTTCCACAAAGCTAAATTCGAAAATCTAAAGTAAGTTTGAAAGAGTTTTACCTCGATCCAAGCTTTGATGTTGAAAACCTCTTGGAAACTTCCATTTTTTGGTTTAAATCTGGCCCTTGAGAAAGAAAACTTTAAGAGAGAGAGGGAGAGATGAACGGGAGAGGGAGAGAGTAAGGAGAGAGAAAGAGAGTGTCGAGACAGAGAGAGAGAGAGTAACGTGAGGAAGGGAAAGGAAAAAAAAGAAAAAAAAAGGAAATAAGGAAAAAGGAAAAGGAGAAATAGAAGGAAAAGAAAATTAGGAAAAATAAATAAAATAAATAGGGGTGAAATTGCAAATACTAAAATAAATTTTAAAAGCTCACAATTAATTAAGAAAATCAATTTAGGCACACTAATAAACCACAATTATCATAATTAAACAAGTTTAATTCCGGAGGGCGTTACATTCTACCCCCCTTAAGAAATTTTGTCCTTGAAATTGAAATTTACCTCACGATATGAACAGATACGGATATCGCTCCTGCATCATCGTTTCCAATTCCCACGTTGCTTCCTCAACACCATGGTGTTGCCACAACACCTTCACTAACGGTATCTCACGTCGACGTAGGCTTTTCATCTTCCGGTCAAGAATCTGTATGGGTGCTTCCTCGTAAGTCATGTCATACTGGATCGGCACGTCATACCATTGCACAATGGCTTCTGGATCGGGTTGACACTTTCGAAGCATAGAAACATGGAACACATTGTGCACGTGAGACAATTCCAGAGGAAGATCAAGGCGGTAAGCAACGACACCTACTCGTTGTGTAATCTGAAACGGCCCGATGTACCTCGGTGCGAGCTTCCCTTTCACACCAAAACGAGTAACTCCTTTGCGCGGTGAGACTCTTACCAAGACAAAATCGCCCTCTAAGAACTCTAAGGGTCTACGCCTCCTGTCAGCATAACTCTTCTGACGACTCTGAACCGTTAACAGTCGTTCCCGGACCACGGCTATTTTCTCATTATTCTCTTGGATAACATCCGGTCCAAGGGTCAGTCGATCTTCTGACTCAAGCCAACAAACTGGCGATCTACAAGGTCTGCCATACAACGCTTTGAATGGGGCCATCCCAATGCTACTCTGATAACTGTTGTTGTAGGCAAACTCAGCTAAATGAAGATACTTCTTCCAGTTTCCACCAAAATCTAGAATGCAAGCGCGAAGCATGTCCTCCAAAATCTGAATAACTCTCTCAGATTGTCCGTCGGTCTGCGGACGAAATACGGTGCTGAAATTCAGTTCGGTTCCCATGGCTTCTTGGAAACTTCTCCAATATCTAGCGTTGAAACGAGTGTCACGATCTGAAGTGATAGATAACGGAACTCCGTGAAGTCTGACAACGTGCTCCAGATACAACTCTGCTAGAACTTTCTTGGAATAAGTTGCACGAAAGGGAATGAAATGCGCGGACTTCATTAACCTATCCATAACGACCCATATGGCATCATGTCGATGTTCAGTCCTCGGCAATCCCATTAGAAAATCCATCGTAATGTGTTCTCACTTCCATCCAGGAATAGGAAGAGGTTGCAGTTCTCCAGCAGGTTTTCGATGTTTAGCTTTGACTCGAAGACAAGTCGTACATTCTGACACGTATTGGCGAACATCTTTCTTCATACCCCTCCACCAATACTGCCTTTTGAGGTCTTGATACATCTTGGTACTCCCAGGGTGAATAGCGAATCTCGATTTGTGAGCCTCGTGAAGGATTGTCTTCTTTATCTCATCCACTTGAGGAACGGCAAGGCGATTCCTGAAGTAAAGCGTTCTATCTTCCCGAATATTCCATTTGTCCAGTTTTTCTCTATTCTGAACTCGAGTCCAAACTCCTTGAAGATGCGAATCCTGCCATTGGTTCTGCTTAACTTGCTGTATTAGAATTGGCGTTGAAACCAAGTTGTACACCATAGCTTGGTTAGAATCCTCATAATACTGAAGATCATAATCACCTACAATTGCACTCCGTTTCCAATCTTCCAATGCCAAAGTTGCTAGGATTCCTGGAGTCTTTCTGCTGAGAGCGTCTGCTACCACTTTGGCTTTTCCAGGATGATACTGCAAGGTGAAGTCATAATCCTCCATGTATTCCATCCACCTTCTTTGTCTCAGATTTAAGTCCTTTTGAGTGAACATATACTTCAGACTCTTATGATCAGAGAAGCTCTGAAATTTTACTCCATAGAGGTAGCATGTCCATATCTTGAGAGCAAAAATCACAGCTGCTAACTCTAGATCATGTGTGGGGTAGTTCTGTTCATGTGGCTTCAGTTGACGAGATGCATAGGCCACAACATGTCCATTTTGCATCAGAACACACCCAAGTCCTCATCTTGATGCATCGGAATACACCTCGTACGGCTCATCGCTATTAGGAATCGTCAGAATCAGCGCACTGGTTAGCCTAGTCCTCAGTTCTTAGAATGCATGTTCACAGTCAGCATCCCATTCAAACCTGACTTCCTTTTTAGTCAACCGCATCATTGGAGCAGCAATACTCAAAAAATCCTTTACAAATCATCGATAATACCCTGCAAGTCCTAGGAAGCTTCAAATTTTGGCAACGTTCTTCGGTCGTTCCCATTGTAGCACCGTTTCAATCTTTGAGGGATCCACTGAAATTCCTTGTCCAGATATAACATGTCCAAGGAACTTGACTTCTGTTAACCAGAAATCACATTTCTCCTTCTTTGCATAAAGCTGGTGTTCTCGAAGAGTCTGGAGAACGATCCTCAAATGTTGCTCGTGCTCTTCCCAAGTCTTTGAATAAACCAGGATGTCATCAATATAGACTATCACGAACTGGTCTAAATATGGGCGGAAGACTCGATTCATCAAATCCATAAAAGCGGCGGGAGCATTTGTCAATCCAAAAGGCATTACTAAGAACTCATAATGCCCATAGTGAGTCCTGAAAGCTGTTTTTGGGATATCATCTTCCCTAATCTTCAATTGATGATACCCGGATCTCAAGTCAATTTTTGATTAATACCGTGATCCTCCCAGTTGATCGAACAACTCATCGATCCTCGGCAATGGGTACTTATTCTTCACGGTAACCTTATTCAATTGTCGGTAGTCTATGCACAACCGAAGGGATCCGTCATGCTTTTTCGCAAACAAGACAGGTGCAGCCCACGGGATGTGCTGTTTCTAATGAATCCTTTTTCTACCAACTCTCCGAACTGTTTCCTTAGCTCTTTCATCTCCGCAAGCGCCATTCGATACGGAGCAATAGAAATCGGAGCCGTCTCCGGAAGTAAGTCGATGCAAAACTCGATCTCCCGATTAGGCGGTAAACCAGGCAACTCATCAGGGAATACATCTGCATATTCATCAACCACGGGGACCTCAACATTCTCCCCGGCGATACCGGAGTCACCCTCTAATGCCGAAAGGAATGAGAAACAAGCTAAATTCTGCCGTCCTCCGACACTATGCCTCAGTAGTCGTTCTTCTGTAACTGAGTTAACACCTCCCTGATACGTTACTGTCGTGCCAGAATCGGTAGTCAAGGTCACTCTCATACGGTGGCAATCAACAATCGCCCCATATCTTGACAACCAATCCATTCCAAGCACCACATCAAACTGATTCATGGGAAGGATTATTAAATCTGCATTTAATTTCTCACTTCTAATCGTGATCACACACGACCTACATATACTAGTCACCTCCATACATCCCAATGGAGAACTTATAAACATTGAAGTCTTTAAGTCATTGGGTTTCAAGCCTAAAATTTTCACAAAAGTAGTGGAAACAAAAGAGTGCGTAGCACCAGTGTCGAACAAAACTCGTGCAAAAGAATGTGAGATAGGTACCATACCCTCAACGACTGGGTTTCTGACATGAGCTCCAAAACTTCCCCCGGCCATGGTATACATCTGCCCCGGTGCTTTCCCTTTTCCTCTCTCATTGTTGTTAGGTCTCTGGTTTCCAGGTATATATTGTTGTTGCGGTGGGGTAGACTGTATCGATACAGAAGCTTGTGGCTGGAAATAAGAGTAGTTCGGCAGATGAAAGATCGGTGCAGGAGGAATTGGCATCTGGACAGGCAACTGGGGCTGATAGAAAGGCGTGAACTGTGGAAGTCTGTCTTGACTAGGAGCAATACCCCTTTGACTCTGCGGTAATTGCTGGGTCTGTTGGTTCACCAGTTGGCCCCTGATAGGACAGTTCCTCTTGATATGCCCTAGCTCCCCACAATGGTGGCACTTGAAGCTATAGGGTTCACTCTTCCCCGAAGAGCCACTGCTACCACTAGGCACTCCCCCACTACCTTGCCCTTGATCACGACCTTTTATGTTATTTCTTTGAGGACCTCCTAAAGATTTCCCTGAAACAGCTCGATCCTGGAGGAAGGTGATGTGCTCTTGTTCAACAGAGATGGCTGCTGCAACCAGGTCACTGTAGACTCAATGCCTTAAAGCTACCACTGATTTTCGGATCACACCCTTAAGACCTTTCTTGAACTTTAGGCACTTCATGCGCTCCGATTCAATCAAGGAGGGAGCAAAACGGGACAGTTCATTGAACCTAGCTTTGTATTCCCTCACTGTCATTTCCCCTTGCTATAGGCCCATGAATTCCATGGCCTTTTCATCTCGATAACTTTGGGGAAAGAATTGCTCATTAAAGAGCGCTTCAAATTGTTCCTAAGTCATCCCCTCTACATCTTGCATTCGCCGGATATGCTTCCACCACGCACCTGCAGGACCTTCAAACTTAAAAGCTGCGAACTCCACCCAATATTCATCCGGTACTCCCATGGTACTTAGATGCTTAGACACCAATTCGAACTAATACTCAACTTCCTCGGGTCCACCTGCACTAGTGAATGCAGGAATTGAACTACGCCTGTATTCACGGAAGTAGTTCTATTTTCTGTCCTCTGCGGGACGTATATTTTGGGCTCTAGTAGCCATCCCCTGGAAAGCGGCGTACATGGCTTCCATGAATTGCTCATTCGGCATCACCGGTGGGTTCGGGTTTCTACGGCGCGGTGGCATTCTTTTATCTGAAAAGAAAGCTAGATTGTTTTAGTGGTTTCCTGATGTCATTCATGTATGCATAATTCCAAACCCTAAGGTTCTAAACCATGGGCTCTGATACCAAGTCCTGTCACGCCCCCAAACCAGGGTTAGTGACGTGGAGGCTCGTTTAGAAACTGAAACCTGTTTGAGAGAGTGATTAGCAAAATAATTTAATTTCTTTCAAATCCAAAATGTCCAGGTATTTCCAAATGAGCCCCCCTTTCATTCAAGAGGAATTCAATTTCAGGAACGGTGGTGGAATTTCCAACCAAACTAGTCTAAAATCACGTCCCTGGTATCATGTTAGGAATTCCCACAGGTGTTTAGCATACATGAACATAAATAAAAGTAAATATGACATCAACCACAGTCTAGTAATATTTAAGTTTACAATCCATAATCTCTTATACATGCCTTGAAATAAAAGATAAGAGGAAATACAACTCTTCGCTTCCCTGAAACAAGTCCACGTCACCGGTAGTAGCTACCTACTCCGCACTACTCCTCGCGTCGCCTGGAGGGGTTTAATACATTTGAAAACAGGAAAAGGTGAGCGAAAGGCCCAGTAGGATATAATTTTATAAAGCATTTAAAATAAAGGTACTCACGGTACGGAGATATACACCCGAAACCGATCATCCCTTTTTAAAAAAAAGGAAATACTCACATAATAGAATATGTCTGTATAATGAAAGTGTGCAGCTCATCATACCACTATACAAGAAGCGGTAAAAATGTCTGTCTAATGAAAAGTGCAGAGCCATAATTCCACTAAACAAGAAGTGGATCCGTACGGGTTTCGGGACCTGCCCCCAAGGATGCGATTTCCATATCCCGATCTCTGAGGCCACCATGCATTGTATCGTTCCTTAAGATATTTCATTTTAAGAAATGATACGCTTTGAAATCTCATTTCCAAAATCATTGGAAAACTTAATAGCATTCTCATGCTATTTCCTTAAAATCATTTTCTTTAAAACATGTTTTGTTCTGAAACATTTTCATTGGCCAAAATCATTTAAAATGAGGCTAACAAGGATATGGACAAGAATATCCTACCTGTTGGATATCAAACCTGTGGCTGTCTTCATGTAGCCCTAGCTCCGCTTGCCTTTGAGGCTCCAATTCCAATTGTGCCACTAACTTTCCCATCAAAATCAATAATTTAGAGTTTGACCTTTCTCATCAAACATCCTCGTTTAATTAGGTGCAATTGTATCATATTAGTGTGCCATAGTTCAAAATCAATGTTCATAAACAATTCTTAATTCAAATCATGATTCTTTGTAGATAGAGATTCATTCCGGAGAATCGAATGGAAAATAAGGATTCATGTGGCTAATCTACTCATTTTGAGTTCTCAAATGAGGTTAGGTCAATCCCACATCAGGTTTCGGGGTCAAAACAGGGTTTTGGGCTGTTTAGGGTCAGTTTCAGTGGAAACCGGTCGACCTGTGATAGAGGAGTGTAACTCCACCGGTCAGCCGGTGGAGAGGTGACTGGTCGACCGGATTGGTCGACCTATGGAAGGGTGACCGGTCGATCAGACCGGTCAACCGATGGGGAAAAATTCCAGGGCCAACAATGGTCGATTCGCGAAGAACAAAGCCAAAACCTGCAATTTTGGGTCCGATTTTGACATATTCTCAAGGGAAATGTATAGATCCAGTTTCAAATCAACAAATGGGAATCAAAAACCCCCAATTTTTCATCAAGGTTTCACCAAATCCCATTTGGATTCCATTTGAAAACAAAATTTAAACCAAAAATCACCAAACTCGACTAAAACGAGTTCCACAAAGCTAAATCCGAAAATCTAAAGTAAGTTTCAAAGAGTTTTACCTCGATCCAAGCTTTGATGTTGAAAACCTCTTGGAAACTTCCATTTTTGGTTTAAATCTGGCCCTTGAGAAAGAAAACTTTAAGAGAGAGAGGGAGAGATGAATGGGAGAGGGAGAGAGTAAGGAGAGAGAGAGAGAGTGTCGAGATAGAGAAAGAGAGAGAGTAACGTGAGGAAGGGAAAGGAAAAAAAAAGAAAAAAAAAGGAAATAAGGAAAAAGGAAAAGGAGAAATAGAAGGAAAAGAAAATTAGGAAAAATAAATAAAATAAATAGAGGTGAAATTACAAATACTAAAATAAATTTTAAAAGCTCATGATTAATTAAGAAAATCAATTTAGGCACACTAATAAACCACAATTATCATAATTAAACAAGTTTAATTCCGGAGGGCGTTATAGGCTGACCCTTTAGGCACTAAGGATGATAACCTCTATTTATCACCAAAAGGTTAAGTTCCCAACCCCCAATGGTGTAGGCGAGATGAAGAGTAATCAATATGAATCCAAGATTGCATACACAGATGTCGTGCGCGAGTACGATCAACCAGGGAGATAGAAAGCCAGGATGGTACACCAAGATGCGGTCGAGGACATAGATCTCAGAGTCGAGGAAGAGATAGCTTGGTCCCAACCAATCGAACAATTGGCGGAGGTGATGGTTACCGAATCGAATTCGGATGCGGAAGCGTGGGGGAGGCGGATCGTGTATAATAAAATTTTCATAAAACTTTTGAGATACTCTATAGATTATCTTAATTTATGCACGAATAAATTAATCTCATTAATTCATTTATTAAGAACTCAATTAGGAATAATACCCGGCAGCCGATTAGGATGATAACTTGAGTTCTTTGACCTCGAACAATCCTTGCTCCAAAGCTTTGTGTTTAGAAAATCAATGTCTTCCACGTCAATTTCTAGAATCTACGAAGACGTGTGTGTGGGCACACCTGAGATAAAACGGGTTAGAATAAACACTCAAATTTCCACAAATACCAACGCATGCATGATGTGGAATTTTTGGAGAAAAATTTTTCCTTCCCTCTCTAAGAGAATTTCGGCCACCCCTTTAAAATTAGGGCAAAAATTGTTTCAAAAATTGTCTCGCGCAATTTTCTATCATTCTCTTATTTATAGAATAGAAGTCAAACTTCTAGAAGGAATCCAATCTCTATCTCCAAGATAAAGCTTGTTAATTATCTCATATTTGAATTTGAAACAAAATCTCCTCTTTTCCTATATCCATTATGGCCGGCCAAGATAGGGGATTTTATCCCTGTATAGGCACCAATATCAGATAGGGCAGGAAGAGAAAATCATCCTTTATCATGTAGTCCAATTTTGACTCAAATTTAAATTCCAATTTAAGTCAAACTTAAATTAATTTGAATTCTAAATTGAACAACTTATCAAATAAGTTTAAATGGATAAATCTAGATGTGTTCAAATTCAAATTTAAATAATCACATTATTTAAATAATAATAATTAATTCTCAATTAATTA
>NW_010363944.1:41858-48181 GCF_000414095.1 Morus notabilis | reverse complement strand
AATAAAATTAATAATCAATTAAACACTTTAATTAATTAATTAATTCTATTAATTCCAATAGTTACTCCACTATAAACTTGGAATTGCACTCTCGAAATTATAGACATCAATTACTTCTAAACTGTAAAATGTCTATTTGATATAGTCATTGCATATAGATCAATCCTCCATAAATAATTCATAGTTAGAGCAAGGTAAAATCCGTTAACCTCTCTAATTACATCTTTATCCTTGAGTACCATTGATTCTCTGATGGACAGTGATTCATAAAACACATTCATGAATCGGAGCTCCTGCTGGTCCAAGTACCGAATCAACCCTCAAGAGAATTATTTATCTACATCTTTCTCAAAAAGGAATGGATTCCATCTCGTATAATAACATTCTCGGCTACCTACTTCATCATGTCTCCAAAATATAAGGAATGGGATTCAGGATCTTAGAATCCGTACCGAGTAAATCAAAAGACACAAATCCATAAATAGGAGTCTGTTAAGAACTCAAGATTAAGATCATTCTATATATGACCTTCGGTAGACTCAATTAGAATTTCTATACTTAACGGAAATTATTAGAAATTCATATTGTGTCTGTGTCCTTGTTTCACATAATCTCATTATGCGAAATACACTCATTCAATATCTCACCATATTAACAGTGCGGATAACACCGTTCCATTCTAAATGGAAATGACATGTATTAATAATGTTTTAATTAAAGATTTCGAACTTTAATTAAATTCATTATGAACATTACTTTTTTTATTATTATCCTTAAACATTATCCTCTCGTATATAACACTTATATACAATGTTTAAGGTTACATAAATAATCACAGAATTTTCATTGATATTCATAAAATATTCACAAATATATACACATAAAATGATGAATAAACTCTTTTATTAAATAAATAATAAATATCCTATTACATCTTATGCTTCTAAGACACCATTCCCAATAGGAAGTACATGTGGATGATAAGGAGCCGACAAAAATATTAAAAGTAGGCTCAGATTTACCCCTGGCAGTCAGAATCGAGGTCGAAGATTTCTTGAAGAAAAATCTGGATATATTCGCTTGGACTCACTCAGACATGGAAGGTCCAAGTCATGTGCCACGTTCTACACGTCGACCCTTTTTACCCTCTAAAAAGTCAAAAGCGTCGACCGATGTGTCCCGAAAGGTACAAGACATTGAGGGAAGAAGTCGACAAACTCATTAGCAATGGCTTTATCTGGGAGGCTCACTATCCTAGGTGGATTTCAAACCCCGTCCTGGTAATCAAACCTAGCGGAAGTTGGAGAATGTGTGTCAACTTTAGCGACCTCAACAAGGCTTGCCCAAAAGATGGTTTTCTGATCCCCCGAATAGATCAGATGGTCGATGCCACTGCCGAACATGAATTGCTGAGCTTCATGGACATCTACTCTGGCTATAATCAGATCCCCATGCATCCGGCTGATGAGGAGCACACATCCTTCATTACAGACATGGGCCTCTATTGCTATAAAGTGATGCCTTTTGGTTTAAAGAATGCAGGGACAACATACCAAAGACTGGTAAACAAGATGTTTACCAAGCAAATTGGGAAAACCATGGAGGTCTACGTTGATGACATGCTGGTAAAAAGCACCAAGGCAAAACAACATGTCACGTATCTGTGAGAAATGTTCGGTGTGCTGAGGAAATATCATATAAAGCTAAATCCCTTAAAATGCGCCTTTGGGGTTGGATCAGGGATGTTTCTTGGATTCATAGTCAGTAACCAAGGAATAGAGGTTAACCCGGAGAAGATAAGAGCCTTACAAGATATGAGGTCTCCCACAAAACTGAAAGAGGTCCAAAGGTTGACAGGATGTGTCGCCGCACTTAATAGGTTCATATCTAGGGCAACAGACAAATGTATCCCCTTCTTCAATGCTTTGAAAGGAAGCAAGCGTTTCGAGTAGACGCCTCAGTGTGAGGAGGCCTTTCAAAGGCTGAATGAGCACTTGGGCAGACCCTCTATTTTGTCAAAACCCATACCAGGCAAAGGACTAAGCCTATACCTTTCCGTATCAAATCACACTATAAGTTCCATGCTGATCAGAGAAGAAGAAAGGGTCCAGTTGCCAGTCTACTACATAAACAAGAGGCTCCTAGACGCCGAGGTCAGATACACCAAGATGGAACAATTGGCTCTCGCCCTCATAGTGGCTTCAAGGAAGCTTCGGCACTATTTCCTGGCCCACACCATACGGGTCCTGACAAACCACCCGTTAAGGCAGGCGCTGCAAAAGCCTGAAACCTCTGGCCGACTCTTGAAATGGTCAGTGGAATTAAGCCAATTTCACGTTGAATACATGCCGAGGGCAGCAATCAATAGGCAAGCATTGGCAGATTTCCTGGCAGAATTTTCTCACAGGCCATTGTTAGCCGTTGACGATAAGGTTAAGGAAGTAGAATGGAAACTCTATGTAGACGGAGCATCGAGCGAAACTGGATCAGGAGCAGGCATCATGCTAATTAGCCCGGAGGGCCATAAAATCACTTCGGCGATACGATTCAAATTCAAAGCGTCGAACAATGAAGCAGAGTACGAGGCACTGATCGCAGGACTACGATTGGCCAGTCATTTGAAGGTCGAAACACTCGACATTTTTATCGACTCTCAGTTAGTGGTCGGGCAAGTAAAGGAGGAGTATCATGCGCATGATGAAAGGATGGGGGCTTACTTGAGAAAGGTAAAGGAATAGCTCATCAAGTTTAGAAGTTATGAGATACTTCAGGTACCAAGAACCAAGAACACAAACGCCGATGCTTTGGCCAAACTGGCGTCCTCGAAAGATTCAGATATGCTAGGGGTCATCCCTATCAAGGAGCTCGAGTGGCCGGCCATTGACGAGAAAGCAGAAGTCCAGACCATTCAGACAGCAGAAGGCTGGATGACGCCGCTCATCCAATACTTGATGAATGCAAAGCTGCCCAATGACAAGGACGAGGCTAGAAAGGTCAGATATAAAGCCGCCCGATACCTACTATACGATGGCTTGCTATACAGACGAGGCTTCTCAACGCCCTTGCAACGGTGCTTGGATCACAATGAGGAGCAAGAGGTCCTCCGGGAGATCCACGAAGGAGTGTGTGGTAATCATACTGGGGGGCAGTCTTTAGCTCTAAAAGTCTTGAGGCAATGGTACTATTAGCCTACGCTTAAAAAGGACGCGTTTCAATACGCTCGGCGTTGTGATAAGTGCCAACAATATGCCACGATTCCTAAAGCACCCCTAGAGAACCTAACTTCCATTCTTAGCCCCTGGCCTTTTGCCAAATGGGGGATCGACCTGATCGGGCCTTTGCACCTTGCACCAGGGGGTTTTAAATTTGCCATCATCACAGTCGACTACTACACCAAGTGGGTCGAGGTGAAAGCTCTTACTTCAACCAAAGAGGCAGCTTGCACCAACTTTATGTGGAACAACATCGTGTGCCGATTTGGAGTTCCACACTCGATCGTGTCAGACAACGAAAAATAATTTGATAATAATGCAACGCGTAAATTTTGTGATAATTTGGGCATTCGAAAAGATTTCTCCGCCCCGATACATCCATAATCCAACGGCCAAGTCGAAGCCATTAACAAGATCTTAAAGTACACCTTAAAAAAAAGGCTCAATGACTTAAAAGGGAAGTGGGCCGAAGAACTCCCGGAGGTCTTGTGGGCATATAGAATGACAAGCTAAACCACAGCAGGTGAAACACCCTTCTCTATGACGTATGGGGTCGAAGCGGTACTCCCTGTGGAAATTGAGACGCCAACACTAAGAACGATTGTGTATGACGGCGATGAAAACATGGAAGCAATGAACGGAGAGCTTGACTTGTTGGAAGAAAAAAGGCTCGACTCTCAACTACAGCTCGCCGCTTATCAAAAGGACGACATGGTACTACAACAAAAAGGTCAAGCAAAGAAAGTTCGTTCCGGGAAGCCTGGCATTAAAAAGAGTAACGCAGAACACAAAGCCAAAAAATACCGGCCCACTGGGTCCAACTTGGGAAGGACCCTATTGTATAAGAGAAGTGCTTCATCCAAGGACCTGTGTTTTGGAATGCCTCGTCGGCAAAAGGGTTCAACACCCGTGGAATGGGGAACAATTAAAACTCTATTACCAATAGTGTATGAATTCTTAGTTTCTTACATGTTTTAGCTGAATTTGGCATTTGAATAAAATAAAATTCCTTCATAACAAGTGTCCAAACAACCCCTTAACAACATGCCTGCCTACAAATCAAGGTTTACAGACAGACATGGGGGGCAACAGGGGTCTACACACACTATTTTCCAAATGCCCCAAGGGGCGGTTAGAAAGCTAACTCATCCATGGAGGAGAAGCTTTAGTACTTTGCAAATTCTTAGATTTGCCAAAAGCCCCAATGGGCGTTTTAGAAAGCTGACTCTTCCATGGAGGAAAGGCTTTATTACTTAGCAAATTCTTAGATTTGCCAAAAGCCCTAAGGGACGTTTTAGAAAGCTGACTTCTCCATGGAGGAGAGGCTTTATTACTTAGCAAATTCTTAGATTTGCCAACAGCCCCAAGGGGCGTCTATAAGGCTGGCCCCTCCGAGGAGGAGAGGTTTCTACATAGCAGATTCTTAAATCTACTAAGAGCCCCAAGGGGCGTTCAGAAGGTTGGCCAAAGAGAAAAGGTTGCCCTCTTTGGGGGAGCTAACCAAAGACCCTTTGTGCATAACTATAAAAAATGAGACTATATTAGAAATAATAAAGCACATATAGGATAAAAATTCATTGTCCAGATAATAAAAATATATTACAAAGATCGAAATCATAAAAGCAGAACCCAACATCCTAGGCCTCGTCGTCTCCATCGCCCTCACCACCGTCAGCTGCAGCTTCCCCAGCTCCATCGTTGCTGTCGCCACCCCCGCCTTCGGTAGGAGAACCTTCGTCGTCAGAAGGAGGCTCGTAGAGGAAGTCCAAGTTGAGGCCAGGGAGGTGCCTATTAATTCTAGCAATAATTTGCTCACCAACAGACAGCATGTCACTGACACGCATATCATGTAACTCCTCAGAGGATTTTAACTCCTCAGAGGATTTGAAATCCTCGACGGCCTTAGCAGCAACATCTGCGTTGTTCCGAGCAAATTCAGCAGAGGCAACAAACTCCTTGACCCCCTCTTTCTTGCCCAAGTCATAGCTACCCTAGGTTGTATCCTTCTTTTCGGAAGACATCCTTGGCATCAGCAGCTTGTTTACGGACTACCTCGACATCCTTCTGGGCATTCTCCAGATCAACTTTCGCCGCCTCTAGCTCCTTAACGACGAGGTTAAGTTTGTTTGAGGTCTCCTCCTTGCTATCTCTCTCCTTTTTTAGGAGAGCCTTCAAGCGCCCCTCGATGCGGTCCATTCCCTTGCTTCTCTCTTCCACCTTATGTTGGTTGCCGAATCAAATTCGGCTGCTGAAGCGTGGGGAAAGGCGGATCGTGTATAATAAAAATTTTCATAAAACTTTTGAGATACTTTATAGATTATATTAATTTATGCACGAATAAATTAATCGCATTAATTTACATCAAGAACTCAATCCGGAAAAATACTTGGAAGCCGACTCGAATGATAACTTGAGTTCTTTGACCACGAACAGTCCTTGCTCCAAGTTTTGTGTTTAGAATACCAAAGTCTTCCACGTCAATTCCTTGATTCCACGTAGACGTGTGTGTGGGCACACGTGAGACAAAAGAGGTTTCTTAAACACTCGAATTTCCACAAACACCAACGCATGCACGATGTGGAATTTTTGGAGAAAAAATATTTGCTCTCCTTTTTTTGCTATGAGAATTTCGGCCACTACTAATTTTAGGGCTGAAAAATCTTTTAAAAAATTGTATCCACAATTTTCTATCATTCTCATATTTAAAGAGTAGAAGTCAAACTTCAAAACAGAATCAAATCCCTATCTCTAATTTTGAATTTCGGAACAAAAAATCCCTTCCCCTTATCCATAAGGTGGCCGGCCACACCCTTAGGGTTTCACCTTGTGTGTGGCGCCAACAACAGATAGGGAAGGAAGAGAAATCATCTTTTATCCTGTAGTCTAATTTTAATTCAAATTCAAATTCGAATTGAAGTCAAACTTAAATTAATTTGAATTCTAAATTGAACAACTTATCAAATAAGTTTAAATGGATAAATCTAGATGTGTTCAAATTCAAATTTAAATAATCACATTATTTAAATAATAATTAATTCTCAATCAATAATTTTCGAGTATTTAATTTTAGAATTCCGTAATTCTAAAATTCCCATTTTGCCCTATGTGTCT
>NW_010363944.1:37154-40947 GCF_000414095.1 Morus notabilis | reverse complement strand
TCAAGAACTCAATCAGGAAAAATACCTGGAAGCCGATTCGGATGATAACTTGAGTTCTTTGACCACGAACAGTCCTTGCTCCAATCTTTGTGTTTAGAAAACCAATGTCTTCCACGTCAATTCCTAGAATCTACGAAGACGTGTGTGTGGGCACACATGAGACAAAACGGGTTACAGTAAACACTCAAATTTCCACAAACACCATCGCATGCAGATGTGAAATTTTTGGAGAAATTTTTCCTTCCTTTCTCTCTTGAGAATTTCGGCCAGCCTTAACTCTTAGGGCTGAAAAATTGTTTCCAAAATTTCTATAGAGAAATTTCGGCTACCTCTAAAATTAGGGCAAAAAACCATTCCGAAAATTGTCTCAAAAATAGTATTTATAGAGTAGAAGTCAAACTTCTAGAAGGAATCCAATCTCTATCTCTAAGATAAAGCTTGTCAATTATCTCCTATTTGAATTTTAAACCAAATCTCCTCTTTTCCTCTATCCTATATGGCCGGCCATTCTAAGGGGATTCTCATCCCTGTGTGGCGCCAATATCAGATAGGGAAGGAAGAGAAAATCATCCTTTATCATGTGGTCTAATTTTGACTCAAATTCAAATTTCAATTTAAGTCAAACTTAAATTAATTTGAATTCTAAATTGAACAACTTATCAAATAAGTTTAAATGGATAAATCTAGATGTGTTCAAATTCAAATTTAAATAATCACATTATTTAAATAATAATTAATTCTCAATTAATTATTTTTGAGTATTTAATTTTAGAATTCCGTAATTCTAAAATTCCCATTTTGCCCTCTGTGTCTGGCAGAATTACTAGGACGACGCGGGGACTAATGGACCAATAATCCTGAGCTCTAATAAAATTAATAATCAATTAAACACTTTAATCAATTAATTAGGCGTCCTCGAAAGATTCAGATATGCTAGGGCTGTCTCTCTAATTACTTCTTTATCCTTGAGTACCATTAATTCTCTAATGGACAGTGATTCATAAAACACATTCATGAATCGGAGCTCCTACTGGTCCAAGTACCGAATCAACCCTCAAGAGAATTATTTATCTACTTCTTTCTTAAGAAGGAATGGATTCCATCTCGTGTAATAACATTCCCAGCTACCTACTTCATCATGTCTCCAAAATACAAGGAATAGGATTCAGGATCTCAGAATCCATACCGAGTAAATCAAAAGACACAAATCCATAAATAGGAGTCTGTTAAGAACTCAGGATTAAGATCATCCTATATATGACCATCGGTAGACTTAATTAGAATTTCTATACTTAACGGAATTATTAGAAATTTATATTGTGTCTGTGTCCTTGTTCCACATAATCTCATTATGCGAAATACACTCATTCAATATCTCGCTATATTAACAGTGCGGATAACACCGTTCTATTCTAAATGGGAATGACATGTATTAATAATGTTTTAATTAAAGATTCCGAACTTTAATTTAAATTCATTATGAACATTACTTTTTGATTATTATCCTTAAACACTATCCTCTCATATATAACACTTATATATAATGTTTAAGGTTACATAAATAATCATGGAATTTTTATTGATATTCATAAAATATTCATAAATATATGCACATAAAATAATGAATAAACTCTTTTATTAAATAAATAATAAATATCCTATTACATCTCATGCTTCTAGGACACTATTATCAACAAATTCATCATGAACAATGTTTTTTATTATTATCCTTAAACACTATCCTCTCATATATAACACTTATATACTATGTTTAAGGTTATATAAACAATCATGGAATTTTCATTTGATATTCATAAAATATTCATAAATATATGCACATAAAATAATGAATAAACTCTTTTATTAAATAAATAATAAATATCCTATTACATCTCATGCTTCTAGGACACTATTCCCAACACCTTAACCATATCGATAAAGTTGAGGAGAAAGAGGACAAGGGACTGCCAAATCAGAAGAAATCTGTCAAAAAAAAAGAGAGAGGAAGAAAAGGGAGAGAAACAAAAATGCATATAACATATAGACAATGAAGCTTATATGGATTTGAAGAGAGATTTGCTTACGGGTGTGGCCGATCAAAGAAGCCTGAGTAGTGCTCTCCCAGTCGTGCTAAAAAAAGGACTCATATAGAGCCTGGAGACGATGGAGAAGCGCGGGGGCAGACTCAACGCCGCCTCGATCTGGGCTAGTGGGACGTCAGCGATGATGAACTGTAGGTGTAGAACCCTTACCCCAGGAAGCAGCAGACGTTCTCTGGGTGGAGGGGCCTCAGGAGCATCAGAAATATCGATTACCGGCGATGGCTCAGCTTCCACCACCGGCCTTTCATCCGGCCGAGGCCTCTTGGGCCTCGGCGTCTCCCAAGTACTTGAGTGTTTGGCCGCAGGCTGAGGCGGGACGCTGACCCCAGTGGCTTCGCTCAGCCTTTCGTGAGGCCTATGCTTCTTTGAACGCCCTTTGTCGCCAGGAACGCACAGCTGCAGGGTTTTCATCTCTACACCACAATTAAAGGTAGGAATTCAGAAGGGCGACATATAATGAGGAATCAAGGGCAAGGAAGAAAGAACTAACCTCTGGTTGTGAAGTGAAAGAAATCTTTGACCTCGTCGGTGTTGGCAAGATGAGGGAGTGAGAGCAGAAGGCCAGAACTTTCCAAGTTGTCCCGCGTCAACAAAACGCCGACGTGACGATGGGTTTCCAGGAAGCTGAAGGCTTGTTTCACCCGTGCAAGACGATTCCCTGATAGTTGCGGGCGGTTCTAAGGAACTGCACAGAATAATATGGAGTCAGCGGTGTAAAAACATTATGACACTTACATAGCAAATGGTCGAGGATACTCACTCAGCGTCCTAAACGACGTTTGCACCCTTAGGAGCTTAAAAGGCCTATCAATCGCGTGAACGTCGAACATACCCTTCACCATAAAAAACATCGACTTACAGGCATGAGACGATGAGGGCAACCCCCTTATTAATTTTCCTAATATGGGCTTGGATCGCTCGTAACTACCCAAGAAATACCAGCCGTCACACTTGGGGACCTGGCAGAGTTTATATACATAGAGGAACTCATCTAAAGGCAGATCTACGTCAAACCTTTAGTCCCAAAGAACCCACATACTGGCAAAAATATACTAGAAATTTGGGGCTAGCTGTGTGGGGGAGATGCTGTGGAGATTACAGAGGGGCTTCACAAATGGGTGTATGGGGAGTGTTATCCCCGCCGTGAAGGCCCGGATATATATAGACATATCACCCAGGGGTGGTTGGCTCGCCTTGAAGTGGGGGTCCGGTAGAAGGTACTCAAACCATCGATCATCCACGCGTCCCTTCTTATACGCGCAGAAGATATCCCTCTGTCATGTCTTCAGTACCACAAGGTCGGCCGTGAAGAGTGGATGATCCTCATCCACCCCCACTGAGCCCACGGGGACACCAGTATGTCGGCCGCTACAACCAACATTGGCGTTGCCAACTAGGGAGCCGGAGCCACTAGAAATAGAAAGGCCCTCCTCCTCGGATTCGCCTTTAATCAGGCGGTCGACGCTATCCCAATCATCTCGTGAGTCGGGAACATATTCCTCAACCTCCCTCAAAATTGGGTCGCTAGCAGTAGAATGTGAGGAAGACTCAGCGGCTAGAGTTGGATCTGGCCTCACAAGAGGCACGAATGATGATCCCCCTCGACGTTTAAGTCCTCTAGATGCCATTACTGTGAAGGAAAAATCTAAGGTCAGTTCATATAAGTTGAGAGGGGAAAGGAAGGTAGTTCG
>NW_010363944.1:2283-37144 GCF_000414095.1 Morus notabilis | reverse complement strand
CGGCATTCCAAGATAAAAAAAAACTTGGTTGATTAAAGTTAAAAAGGTAAAGCGACGACCGTTCAAGAGAACGACGATGATTCAGGCTTAGATATGAACTAGCCGAAGATCATTCAAACAAAGCGCGACCATTCAAGTTAACCCAGAATGCCAAACAGAAACCCAGAACTCACTTGAAACTCCTAAAAGCCAGTCCAGAACATTGCGAATAAATGTTAAACTCAGGTCCTACCATCCTTGTTATGTCATTCTCAATCGTTCCCCTTACTCAAGAAATTTACCGTAATCCAGGTGAAATAAACACATTTGAAGCGAAGAAGAGGGACGATGGGTGCTTAATATGAAATCAAGAGCACTGAGATGAATGTCGCCAAAAAAAAAATCCGCAAGATGACAAGAAGAGAGTGAACGGCCCTGGAAAAATTTATGCAGAGTTTTGGCTACTTCAAGATAGTTTCAAAGTGGTTCAGACACACAAAGATGGTATTTATAGCAACCGCAAGCCCTCGGCCTCCCAGCCATCCGATCAGGTACGTACGCATCCAACGGTGGGAGCACAGGAATTCGATCCGACGGTTGGGGGAAGGGCGAGAAGCTAAAGAGGCACGATCCAGTGGCCCAGGTTCGTCCGTTTGAAAGAATGGCCACGTTAGCAAGGCAATTAGACTGACGCAACGTTTACGCTTCTCGAGAGATTGTCCAGGTGCCAGGGCCATCATTGCAAGAAAGGCTCAAAATTAGCCCCCCACACCCGAAGCAGACGAAAAGGAGCGCCAAGGCAAATCCAAACCTATCTCGAGCCAGTCCAACAGAAATCCTCGACCTGGGGGGCAGTTGTTGTGTGAGAAAATGTGTGCTGACACATCAAACAATGATCTTGCCCCACGTGTCATCGCTTTAATCCATGTCAGATAGCTGTCGTCGTCTGGCACTCCATATTCGGGAAAGGCCGAGCATACATGGTGACTCATGAGACCATCGACCCCATATACGGCCGAGGCCTATATGGGTTCGCATCAACAGCATCGTGATAGGGTCGACTGGTAGGGAGCCATCGGCTGGGTTTGTATTATATAGGCACAAGGAGCAAACCGCATGAATATGGGTCCACGTCCCCAGAAAGTCCCATGAGTGGATAAGGGGAAATCCTCAAGTTGCGTTTGGACTTGGAAAAGGTCAGCCACCCTGGAAATGATTACTTGCCCGTAAACCGCCTGAAAGGGACCAATGGGGATCACCTAGGACCTGCAGAGCCGTGACAGGGGACAAATTGGATGAGTGAACAGTCCAAAAGGTGCTAAAATGGCTAGTCTAGTCTTGTAGAGTGACAGACTACCTGAGGAAAGCCATCATGTAGCTCCTTGCAACCGCCTATCGAAAAGGATCAAAACACAATCCACGAGCTATAAAAGGGAGGAAGGCCGCATGGAGAGAGGGGGGAGGTTTTCTCTACTTTTTTATGAAAATCCTAAAGAACATAAGATAAATATAATACAGTGGATGTAACTCTTTTGATATAAGGGTGAACCACTATAAACTTGTCTGTCTATTTTTTACTTTCACTCCAGCACCGCGTCAAATACTCTTCATGATACACTGGTTGCATAAACACCTTGACTAATATATTTAGTTAAATACAAAGCTTTAGTTGGTAACCCTGTGGGTGACCAAAGGGTAATTCGTTAGAGAACTGTTGATGAAAATCGACGTCAACAATAACTATTCATTACAATAAAGATCCTTATTATTTTAATTTTAAAATAAGGAAATAGGGAGCTTAAAGAATAAAATAATAATTTATTTGGGAAAAAAACTTTTCATTAATCGATCAAAGAGGCGGTTACTTCCCGAAAAAATACAATGATTGCACTATTGGGTGTCACTTTCCTATGAAAATTGCTGATGCCGGTATCACTTCAACAGGGAAAGTGAAGAGACGCGACTAGAGAGGGAAATAAGAGAGAGGAAACCCTCTAAAACAATTCATCCGCACCAGTAGAAAGAGAAACTCATTCTAAAACTTGGGAAACTTAGAGAGAGAAAAAGAAAACCGAACAAGAAAGAGAGAAGAAATCAGTAGATCTTGAATTTAAATTATAATTTGAATTGAAGTTATAATTTAAGTTTATATTTAAATGTAGATATTTGAATTATAATTTAAATTAAAAATTTATTTGAGTGGATTAAAATTTAAATTTATATTTAAATAGTATTTTAATAAAAATTTAATAATGATGAAAAATTTTAATAAGATATATAGTTGAGTTATATTATCTATTCACTATAAACGTATAAAAAATTATCTCAATTAAAATTAAAATATAAAAATTATAACATTTTTAAGAATAAAAAAATATTATTTATTAACTTAAGTTTAAGTTTATAAAACTTAAATTAAAAGAAAACTTATTGCAATCAGATATGCTAGGGCTGTCATGGAGAAGTTGAGTTTGGAGCAGGCATGCTCTTTTAGTTGTGGCGCCTTCATTCTTAGCTTTGCTGTGTCCTAAGAATGCCCCATCTTGCTTTGCTTAGACTGATTGTTGATAATTGTATTTTAGTCTTTCACCTCCGTCATGGCCCGGATAATGACTCCCAAGCAAACTTGCCTTCACCGCACCACAGATTTAAACTGCTTTGACGAAGATGGCTTCCGTGAGGCAGTTCGGAGAGTAGCTGATGGAGCCATGATGCCTGAGATTGAACCAGAGGATTTCCGAGTGGAGCATTTTGCGAAATGTCTTATTGACCGGGGTGATCTTCTTCAAGTACCCTTTCTATTCAAGTCTCCTTTCTCTCCGTCGCGGGGTTGGTTGGAATGGCTGCGCTCCGTGCTTTGCCACAAGAAAACACAGGAAAACTTGGAAGTTGGAAGCTGCTGGAGTACTCCCTTTCCTTGTCGCCTCTAGCACCTTTAAGATGAATAGAGATTCACAGGGCTTGAGACACTTGCTCCGTCGCTGGAAGGAGCGCGACACATTTGGAGCAGGTTGGGGAGAGTTCAGCATTGGCTTGGACGATGTCTGCGTGATGTTCCAATTACCGGCTGTTGGCCAAACTTCTTTATTCAACATTAAACTTGATGGTGAGGAGAAAGGCATCCTCGAGAACTTGGAGAGAGGAAACACCCTATGCCGCACGAGCAAGAGATTGAGCTTCGTGGCATGGACACGTTTCTTCTTCGGAGATTACGATGAGAAGAACACTTTTGTTGCTGGTACATGTGCTGATTGGGGATGTCAGGTCGATGCCTTGGTTGCACTTTGCCTGAGCAGGTTCTTGCTTCCTGAGTCGCCAGAGGATATCGTTCTCAGCCGCTACTTTCCTCTGGCGATCAAGATTGCTAAAGGCGCAATTTTTCCATAAGCTTTATAAGTGTTGGGATATTTGTATTCCCAGTTGGAGGCCTTGTGTAACTTGGAGTGGTTCACGGTAGCGGCTTCATCTTGGAGACTTACATTTCCACAGCCTTTCTTCAAGCTTTTCTGTGGGAGAGATTCCCCAAGTATGCTCCGAAACCAGCTGAAGTTCAGGACATTGAGAAGTCCTTCGGAGATTTACGTTTTCTAGATATGAAGATTCCAGCCATTTGTTGCTGGTTCCGAAGAGAGCCTACTTCTGTAGATTTGTTATCCGTTTTGGATGTGGAGTCCGAATTTTGTTTTCGGCCATTTGTGATGTTGCCAGCCGAGATCAGAGCAGATAACTTCTTCCTTGCTGGAGGAGTAGATGATTTCACCTCGACCCAGTTATTGTCACATTCTATCGGAGGAGAGCCTGACCAGTTTATGGTGGAGATTTGGTACGATATTTTCATCACGACGCTACCATCCTTTCTTCCATCATTCAAAGAAGAAAGAGGAGAAGTGACTACAATCCCCACCGCTTCATCAGACAGTTTGGCTTCGACCAGTTTGTTCCATCAATATTGATAAGGCCGGTTGACAAGACAATTGTGTTCTTGTATTCGGAGGTTGATAGGATCTTTGGCTTTGAAAGGACCGAACACGTATGATGAATTCTGGAGCTGGCAATTGGAGCGTATAGCCATCTACTATACTTTGTCGTTCGTCATGAGGGAATCCCCAGTCCTGGAGCGCCTTCGGGTGATGATGAAAGATCCCACTTCAGATGCCATGAAGAAGCAAGCCCAAGCTTCTTGCCTCCATTACTCTTTCGAGGATGAGAATGAAGTGAGGATATTCAGAGGCCCATCGGAGAAGAGGAAGGCCACAAGGGTCGAGGAGGATAGTGATGAGGAACTCATAAGGAAGAAGAGTAAGGTACCGCAATTGAAGGGTTCGTCGTCCAACAATGAGCCCAATCACCATATTAACGGTCTGCTCAACTTATTTGATAACCGTACTCATATGTGATTCTGCCTATTACAGCTAACGACTTTTTCAAAATTTGACTCAACTAATAACTTACTTATCTTGACCAAATGAAACAACTTTAAATAAAGAAAAATAAAAATCAATGAAAAGGATGGGAAGGTCTAATAATCCTAAACAATGTTTAACAGCAATTACTTTTTGCACAAATCCCTTCCATTACCAACCAAGGAGTCCAAACCCACTCGCCCATCAAAGTCCATTTATCCTTATGTATCTTGATGCGATCCTATATTAATTAATATAGTCGACTCAACTCATTTAACAACTGTGCTAATTTGTTATTATACACGTAACAATTAATAATTTTTTTCAAGATACGTTACAAATTTGACTCAATTAACAACTTACCTTTCTTGCACAAACAAAATGAATTCAAATAAAGAAGGAAAAATCAAACAAAAGAGAATGTTTAATAATCATAATAAACATTTAAACCACAATTGCCTTTATAAAGATCCCTTCCATTGCCAACTCAAAGAGTCCGACCAAACCATTAGCCCACCAAAGTCCATATGTCCTTGTTGTTTATGTATCACGGCGCGTCTTTATACTAATTTCGCCTCAACTCATTAGACAACTATACTAATTTGTTACCACACAAGTAACAATAAAATACGTTACAAATTTGACATAATTAATAACTTAACTTGCTTGCATGAATGAAACAAAATCAAATAAAGAAAAATAAAAATCAAACAAAGTAAGAGGACTAATAATCTTACTCAATGTTTAAACAGTGTTTTCCTTGTATACAAAATTACAAATCCCTTTCTCCGCCAACCAACGAGCCCAAAACCGCCACTGGCCGATCAAATTCTATTCACTCATAGTATTCATGTATCACGACACGTCTCTGTACTGATAGTCGACTCAACCTATTTGACAATTGTGCTCATTTTTTATTCTACTCTACCTGTAAAGCCAATCTACATTACAAATTTGATTCAATGAATAACTTACCTTTTTTACACAAATAAAACAACTTCAAATAAATAAATAAAAAAAGGAAGGTATAATATTCACGGAAATTTATGATTGATGTTATTATTGTATAAAAATTCCCTTTCTACAATATTTTCTTACATATAAATTCACTTTTCAAGTTAATATTTTAATTCACTCACAAAAAATAATAAAAAAAAAGACCCCGAGATGTAACAGCGTAATTTACTCCCTTCAAAACTGGTAGCCACGTATTTTTTTTTTTTTTTTCTCTTGAAAAAAAAGAAAAAAAGCAAATGAAACAGTGTTAAGTTTGTATTTTGTAACGTCGTCGTCATGCTCCGTTTCCACCACAAAAAAAAAAAAAAAAAAAAAAAAAAAAAAGAAGAGAAAAACGGCCGATTTCCCGCGAATGTTATTTATATACGGCTTCCTCTCATTTCTTACAAATCTAAGAATTCACATTTCTCCTCTCTCTCTCTCTCTCTCCCAACTGAGTTGAGCTCGCGAGTCGTCGACAGAGACAAGAAAGCCATGTTCTTAATCCGAGTCCACTCGGTGGACGCCAACAAGCCTCTCAACTTCGACAACTTGGAGTTCTCAACGACCACCAAGAAACCGCCGGCGAAGAATCCCGATTCGGTTTCCAAGTTCTACGAGCGAAAGGGCGTTATTCACCTCTTCCGTACCATAGTTCGTTCTCCGCTGCCGAACCCTAGCTCCAGGACCACCGTCCTCTTCGTCATCGCCGTCCCCAATTACTTCTCCTTCGAGGATTTCCTCCGATTCTGTGGGACCCGCATCGACCATATCACCGAGCTTATCTTTATCAGGTTTCTCTCCATTCATATACTGGACTATTTTACTTAAGAGTTTTCTTTTGTGGAATTTTGTTGATGCTCTATTGTTCTTGGTTGATCAAAGCCCTCAATTGGGTTTCTGAGAAATCCTAGGGAAATGGAGAATTCGATTTTTTTTTTTTTTGGCTTCTTTTCCTGAAAAAAAAAAGGAATTTGATTTCTTTTGGTTAGAAATGACTTTGCATGTGTTTGAGTAAGCATTATATTGCTTTAGCCAGAATTTAAATTTTCAAAAGATTAAAACTTTTTCTTTGCTCGACTTAGTGGTGCTATGTCTCATTATATTTGGAACCTAGAATTTGATGATTTCGATGTTAAAATGTTGGGTTTTGTGTACTCACCAAAGTAAGTCTCCATTTGTGTGAATTCAGGAACGATGGGATGGAAGATCACTACAGTATTGTGATTAAGCTTAAGAATAGGATGTCGTCAGATGGATTTTATTGCTGTTTTAATGGGAAGAAGTTCAAACCCGGTGAGGTATACATGATCATGTGCTTTATTGTGTATTAGATTTTATGATTTTGAGCATCTGATTCTTGATATCTTGTGGCTCAATCAATTTCAGGCCGAGGTCTGCCACATTCTGTTTTTGCATGCCGTGGAATTCTCAGATTCAGCCGAGATAGCAGGGACACCCCCAGATGCGTGCATCGAGTTACCTACTTGCCCCGTTTGCCTTGGTGAGACACCAAAGAATTTACCAATTTTTCCTTTCTTGAGCTATTGATTTAACTTGGCATGGCACAAAATTTAAGCTTCTTTTTTGTGATTTTAGCCAAAATATTGTCGTGCTTGTGTGTTGACGCGTGTTCCATTTTTTGTAATTCTTTGTTATTGTTAGAGAGATTGGATCCAGATACTAGTGGAATATTGACTGCTGTCTGCGACCATTCTTTCCAATGTCCTTGCACTACAAAATGGACTCATTTATCTTGCCAGGTGAGCTGGTTCTCTGTTCTTATTAAAATTTCTTTCACATGTGTATGTCTGTCTTTCTATTCCTACGTAGCTAGCATGTAATTCTGAATTCTCGATTGTGTTTCAAGTTTTGGGTAGCTGAATTGATTGCCAAGGTGATGTTAATAACTCATGGGGCTTCTTTGGAATCTTTCCTTGTGTTGGGTGCTCACATGAGCATTTCCATGCTCAAAAATGATAAATTTTTCTGAAGATAAATTCTGTTATACTTTTTTATTGTCATCAGGTTTGTCGATTATGTCAGCAGCAGGATGATAGACCCACTTGTGCTATCTGCGGAACAATTGAAAATCTCTGGGTTTGCGTGATATGTGGTTTTGTAGGATGTGGAAGGTACTGTACTTATAGCAGTTTTTCGTACACGATGTCTTCGTCCAGAGACTGTTAAATAATAAAGCAATCAGTCACACGATCTGTTATTTATTTGATGAGTCGTGCAATTCTGATATTGTTAACGACTCAATTATTGATACGCTTTTTTTCTCCCTTACCATTACGTGTGCACTTGAAGATACAAAGAAGGGCATGCTATTAGGCACTGGAAGGATACACAGCATTGCTATTCTCTTGACTTAACAACACAGCAAATCTGGGATTATGTTGGTGATAGTTATGTCCACCGACTGAACCAATCAAGAGCTGATGGCAAGTATGGTGAGATGAATGCCCGTTGCATGTCACTTGAAGGAGATTGTGCTAGTTGCACATGCAGTGAGGATTCTGGCTTTGGTGGAGCCCTCTATAACAGCAAAGTCGATGCAGTATGTATTTCCTATGAAAGCTGTTCATTACGTAAATTTTTTGATTGTGAAGACGGCGTTAGTTGCACTAGTCGTATTGTATTTACCTTCACTTTTCCCGTGGACGTACATTGACCAAATTACGGACTTGACAACAGATTGTGGAAGAGTACAATCATCTTCTTGCTAACCAGTTTGAGACTCAAAGACAAGTAAGTACTTCATTATGTACCTATGCACCCTAGCCTTTTTTGGTGGATTGACTAATAAAAATATAGGTTGACAATACATCAGTTTTTAGGAACTTGTATCCGGTCATGCAAATGGTTAAAAAAGGTTTCTCTCTGGTTAATTAGAGACGGGATTTGTATTCTCTACTGTATTACATTGATAGTATGCTTTTGGTTTAGGGCATCATAGCCTCCTCTGTCTCTCCTTTAGTACAATTTCCTTGTGAATTTATCGTTTCTTTTCTTTTTTTTTTTCCAGTATTATTCATCTCTGCTTGCAGAAGCGAAAAGTAAACTGGAAAATGCAATTACTGATGCGGTCGAGGAAGCTGTAAATTCCAAAATGCAGGACATCCAAAACAAACTGCAAAAATGTATGGAGGAAAAGAACGTTGTTGCAGATGTAAGTGTTCTATTCAAGTTTCCTTCTGTTATTTTTTCATAGCTTTGGTTTCCTTTTTATTCCCAAACTTTCATGTTTGAAGATTTCCCTACCCGGTATCTTTATTGCATTTCTTTTTTCAGTCATCTTCTTATTTTTTGTACTTGTTTTTGTTTCCTTAGATCAATCGAAGTCTCATCAAAGACCAAGAACTTTGTCGCAAGAAGTTCAAGGAAATTGAAGAAAGGTACAGTACTTTTGGACCAACTGGCAACGGTCTCTTGGTCAAGAGTGATAACACTGTTAGCGCAGTATGTTTTTTGCTGAAATTTGACATGTGAACCAAGTAGACCATACAATGCTAGAAATGCAATTCTGGTTTTTTCCGGTCCCTAGGTCAGAATATGTAGTTTCTGTTTTACCTTTTTAGCAATAACCGAGGCCCCTATGGACTATAAATTGCATGTGACATGATATTCCTGTAGCCTAGCTGCTTTGAACTCTTCTTATCCTCACATAACTAGCTCCTCATTCTACCATTTAGGGAAGCTGCAGAGCTGAAGCTGAGGGATGCAAAGATACTTGATCTTGAAGAACAGGTACTGCAAGAACATTTAGATGGATGTTTATGCTTGTTGCTACTCCTATTTTCTACCGACTGCGTGCCATTTTTAGATTTTCATTACACCTAATTTAACAACTTTATGGTGCTCTCAGATTAGAGACCTCACTGTCTATATCGAAGCCCAAAAAACGCTTAGTGACATGACGGATTCGGATGGCATCAGAGGAGGAACCCTCTTACCAGTACCTTCAAAGCAATCTTCCCCATCTAATACAAGAAAACAGACAAAGTCAGGTCGTAGAAGAAATTAGAAAGTTGATTGCCTTGGTATACTGTGGATAGACCGAATGGGGTTAGTTCAATAGAGTTAAATTAAATGTTTTCAGTCCTTTACATGGTCAGTTGTAAAACTGGTGGTTTTTCTCTCTTCAATGCATAACAAAGAACATTTTTAAATAATAACGTGTGCTTGGCGATACACATTTACAACCTTCCCATTTTTAATTGTAAACAATGAATAATTATGGGAATGCCTTATTGCCCTTATAAACCGGCCACCTTGATATAAAGACAATTAATGGGGAGTATATGAATTCTTTTCCGGGTAATAGGTTGTGATTTTGTGGCTCTTCGGGCTTAAAAAATTGAGATTAGGTTGTGGTTTTGTGGCTCTTTGGGCTTAAAAAATTGAGATTAGAGTTAGTGTATCTAGCATTACTTTTTTCTTTTTCCTCCTAGTTGATGTTGGAAAGTTTCTACATGTGTAAGCCCTTCAACTTTATTTGGAAATTTTGTGTTCTCTATAGGAAAATTAATTCACACCCACAGTTCGCGCGTTTTTCTGTCTGGTGCTCTGTGAATCCGTCAGTGGCTTCTTTCCTTTACTGCAGCGTTACTTGTTTTGATCTCCTCGTATACAGAAGCCATTTCGACATCGAATGTGCAGTTCATGTGGCTTGGGTCTTTTGTCTTGGTTTTTTATTTTGATGTAATATTCCGTCATTTTAATGTTTATGTTTCTGTTGAGTAATAACACAATTTCTCGTCTCATCTTTCTATAGTGATGGCTGGTCTAGTCCGTTAGGTTGATCGTATGCATTGTTGTAAGTGACACTAGTGCTTTAGGGTCTTTTGCTCTTAATCGATGGGTGGTTTTATCAAATGAGCTTTTGTCACACTTGATTATTAATCTGTCAAGCAAGTCTTTTCTCATTAGATCTCAGCGCTCGTGTTCGTTTCTATGCCTCATCTGGCTTCATTGGTGGATCATGGCTTTGTCTGTGGTCAAATACCTTGCATTTGGTGGTCATTTGTGATTATATTAGAGTTTGTATTAAGATGGTCATTTGTGATTATATTAGAGTTTGTATTGACTTAATAGATGAAAGAAATTCATCAGTTCAATAAAAAATAAAAAATAAAACATATAAAGGAGAGTTAATTAAGTTTGATGTCAAGTTTGTTTGACTCGTACCATTTACTTGGTGTAAAAAGGCAAGTTTGCTCTTCCGAGTATATGATAGTAGCTCGACAAAGTTTTGCCCTGGGGATCGATGTGCAGGGATCTCATCATTGTGGAGATCTACTAAAGCCTGGCCTTCCATGCGAGGCTGATCTCCCCTCCATCATCTCCACTGATAGATGACAGCTTGGAAATCGTTTGGATATCGATCAGTGAGATCAGTCAGACGAAGAGATTGAATCCTCCGCTTGTAGCCGCATGCGGAGGAGTCAGTGCATTTGCGGAACAGTTCGGTCCTAGCTTGATTGAGATTGGCGAGAGGAGATCTATCGTCGTGGTGGAGATCTTTGCTGGCAATATTTCTTCCACAGTGGATGTCGTCATAATGAGGTCGGCGCTGGTGCCGATGATGGAAGAGAAAAGATAGGGATATAGAGAGGAGACGAAATAGATGGAGTCGGGCTCTTTTATTAGGTAGGGTTAAGAGTACACTTTAAAAATACAAATGTAATGTATAAAATAATAAAAGAATAAACAATTGATTCCCGATTCACTTCTCTTAGAAGTGTTATTTTTTTTTTATTGACCCTTTATAGGGTAAAGGTTTTTACTTGGCATTGTGAGATGGTATAAAGGAAGAACATTATGTTGTATTTTTCCGTCTTGCTGTGTTGTGCTAAGATGAAGGGAAACGATTGATCTCCTCCATTGTTTGGTGGCCAGAAAATTATTGTATAAACTGTTGAATGAAGCTAGTTCCTTTGGGTTTTTCCATGCTAAGGCATTTGGATGCCAGAAAAATCAATGAGCTTTGGTTGGTTGGATTGCTGAGCGTTAGATTTCAACGAAGAGTCGGACTTGTGCCAAAATAGGATACGGCCAATCAAGTATCTTGCCAACTACGGTCAATCACCATGCGGATACTAGGCAGACTAGGCCAACCACCAGGTCGACGCCTAGGCCAACCATATTAGGCCTACCAGGCCGACCTCTAGGTTGACCATGTATGACCAAGCACAGGACCTGATTCAACTAGGGGCCTGTCCCCAAGCCAGACCAAGCCTTGGTCAGCGTAGAGTTATCGAGTAAGACAAGTGGCCAATCAACCAATGGACAACCAAGTGGCACCATCTCCACCACCCCCACTGCAAAGCACTCCCCACTTATGGGGACGTGACAAGTGTCATGACTCGACCCCAATACAATTATACACTTGGGTGCTCTCTAAGTGGACGTTTAGTTCACGATTTCAGAATTATAATTTAAAATCATTTTCAAAGCACTCCCCACTTATGGGGACGTGACAAGTGTCATGACTCGACCCCAGTACAATTATACACTTGGGTGCTCTCTAAGTGGACGTTTAGTTCACGATTTCAGAATTATAATTTAAAATCATTTTTGATTTACGTGTATTTTTTGTGAGAAAAAATATTATAACAAACCACGAACCATAACACGAATCCACCAACCAAACGCATACTAAGTTTCTAGTCGGATCTAGGCACCAGTCGAATTCGATAATACTTAAAATGTCAAGTCATTAGCTCACCAAAGAATGGACACGTTAGTGTGTATGCTCAATGAAACATTTTGATATCACTAAAGAGTTATTTGTTTATTTCATATATCAATATTGTCCTCTTTATGTTCATATCAATTAAATATATGTTTGACAAACTAGAAGTATATGATTATCGTTCTAAGTCTTTAAATCATGTATATAATGTGAAGATTATGCGAAAATATATAAATCTAAAAATGATAGTCTAAATCATATGATCCACAATAAAAGGAAAAAATTTAGAATCTTTATTCATTCTAATATTGTCATGTTGTCGTAAGAGTAGAACTCCAACTGTAGAGACAATAATATATTTTTATAGGATTTAGGATTTTGACCAGGAAAAAAAAAAAAAAAAGGTACCATTGTCGAAGCTATCAAAATGCTACTGCTGATTACCTCATTCAGAATGTAGTACCACTTGGGTAAAGTAGGTCACGTTCGTGGGACCTATGCTAGAAAAACCCATCTCCAAGAAACCTAATTTTGTTATTCTTCTATGCCGATGTTTGTATGATGATTGCTAGTTATCATTAAGGGCATGGCATGTTTATTTGACCATATTAATACACAACATTGTGTAATAATATGTTAATACAATATTTAATGTGACCATCGTATTATAAAAATTAATACAGATAGTAAATTAAGTTTATATCGTATAAATGAATACGGCTCAATTTTGACTTATTGTATTATATTATTTCAATAGAAGATCTATAATTCATGTTAGAATTGAACAAGATTAGAAATCAAAATCGGACTAATATAGAATCGTGCCGGAACCTACAATTATTTAAAAATTTGGAGGGCATAATGCAAACATGACCTAATAGTTCAATTCCAAGTAAATTAGTATAGAACAGCTTGGCTGACAGAGATTGATAGATATTCTGCCTAATTACTATAACCAAACCAGTCTAGACAATCAATTACCGGAAACAAAAAACAGTTTTTTTCCTACTTTTCTTCGATATTAAATTTGTGGTGCGTGCAAATTGGAAGATCAATCATTCAAAAAAAAAAAGAAAAAAAACAAGAAGACAGATCTACTTCCACTTTAGATTTCAATATGTAAAGCCAGCCTCTTAGGGCCAAATAACTAATAGAGACAACAAACTTTTAGTGGGGCAGTACCAAAACAGAAGGCGATTCCATGATGCATCTACGCAAAAGCTGTACTTTATTGTGATAAACACTAGAAATTTTATTACAAAGTGTAACGAAAAAAATGAAGAGAAAAACCTAGTAATTAGAGAAGAAAATGAAACACCGTTGACAAATTACAATTAAAAAATTTCAGAATAATAATTAAGAGGATAAGAAAGATGGGCCCAATCACAGCAACTTATAAATCATCATTTTACTGAATTTCCCTATTGTCAGAGAGCCCAACCTTTCCATGTATTTAGCCTTTTGTCTCTACAATTTCCCTTTTACAGCAGCAATTCATACTTGTCCAATGTGCTAAATGAGGGAAACTCGTGGCCACAACCGTCATCATGAGCTCATCTGGTGCCACTTAAACAAACTCTACTGGGTTAATTCAAGTATCTAACGACTATAAGACCTAATTTCTGCAGCTCCGCCCCGAAAAAACTAAAATATGTTGGGACCAGGGAAAGGTATTATACGGAATAATCACATATACTAGAGGTCCTTTTAGGAAAGGGCTTGCACATTTAAATGTCACCTTTGAGGTTGCTCTGATCCGGCTGCTCCTGCAGCAGTACTAGGCCCCGCACCATTTTCTGTGGGAGGGGAGGTGCCCCATTTTCCTTCCAACTCTAACGGCTCGAGTACATGGACTCCACCATCTGTGAGTCCTAGTGCAAATTGATTGGCTTCAGAAGGATGTGCCGCAATGACAAGAGGATACACCCTCAAGCTGTAAAAATTATAACAAAATATGTAAAAAGGAACAGAAGACGGGGAGGGACGGAGGGTTACAAGAAAGCATGTCTATTTTTGCCTGATCATAGTTTCAAAAGGAAATCACACCTCGGGTTCGGAGGTAGATAAGCAGTTGGATTAATTCGACATCTCAATCTAAGTGTTGAAGCAGTTAGAACACCCACACTTCCATCTTCAAAGCTAACATATATAGATTGGCTATCACAAGAATATGTAGCATGGGTGATTGGACCAGTAGCTTCTCGAGGGAACCACTGTAAGAAAAACACGACTCAAACAAGGTTAGTAGTTAATCCCAAGTAACCTGAAAACAATCATTAGTGAGAATGCTGCAATATATGAGATCAATGCTTGCTTTCCCTGCGCCCATGTGGATGTGAAGAACTTAAAATAGTAAACGTGTAGATGCAATGATCAAATCCCCACTCAAATACTTCATTTTGCGTGATAAACATATGTAAACTAAAAAAATTAACAAGAAGCTTATATATATGTATATATACTGTGTATATATACATATATTTTATCTAAAGGAGGTGCACCTGCTTAAGGCATTCCAGTTTTGGTGCTTCATATATAGCTATCTGAGTTTCATGAACTGCCAATAGATGTATCTGATCCTGGTGAAATTGAACTCGGGTATCTGCAGCAGGAGCTGCTGTTCGCCCAGCTGGAATCTGCAAGAATTTACTTGCCTGCTTCTCCCATCCATCTGTGTTCCAGACACACAGCTGTCGAGAAGAGAAACGACGATATGATCGACTTAACACAGTATAAAACTTGGTCAAAACTTAAAGCTACTCTTAGATGACTTGGAAGGTAAAAATGATTAAGCAGGGAGTCAAATAACAAGATTTTAGAAGTCATCATACAAGCAAAAGGAGTAATCAAGTCAGATATTTATTTCCCAGTCAAGGTTCACCGTTGAAATGATTTCAACGTGAATAAACGAAACACGACAAAAACCAAGACAAACAGGCAGCTAATAAATAAAAGATTTTAATAAATTAAATGCGTCTAAACTCTCGTGTGTTCATACTATTTATCCTCTTGGCTCAAAATCCTACTGGATTTTTCCCTAATATGTGTTCCCCCATTGGCCAGTAGTTCAGTGCCTCGATGAAACATTAAGCACATTAAACATGCACAAAGTCTTATATTTCTTACCTGGGAGTCGGCTCCCGAAGATACAAGTACATTCAGAGAGTGAGAGAAGGCAAGACCTGTTATCCTCTTCTGATGACCTTTTAGCTTGGTTTTTACCTATGAAAAATCCCATTTTTAATTGTTACTAATCCCATGCTTTACTGCTATTTACGAACAAGCAACTACTAATAAATTTAAAGATTCAATATAACAGTGCAAGACCTCGTCAACGCGAACATTATAAATTTGGATGGTAGAATCCTCCATGCCTATGGCAATGATATTGTTGTCTTGAGGATGAAATGCCAGAAATGTGGCTGCCGGTGGAGGCGGCATGAATGTTGTCATTGTCTGTAGCAAAGAGAGCATAACAATAAACATAACAGTAAAATTTATCAACATATAACAGATGATATCTTTAGAAACCCCCGGTAACACTTCTATTTCTTTTTAATAAGAGAACTTCCTTTCACCGCTGAGAGAAGAACTGCAAAGGAAAGAGAATTAAGGAATCCTCGAAAAGCAAACAAGAAGGAAATGAAAAAACAGAATAAGAAAAGAACAAAGAAAACTGAATCTGAAAACAGTCCTCCCAAGGCCCATATCTCCAATAACATCCTTCCAGTCAATAAAAATCAAAGAAAGTTGAAAATCCTTAAAAGTTTTACCCGTCAAGTTTTTATTCTTTTCAATCTAAAGCTTGCTTAAAAACTATAATTCTATTATTTCCAAAAAAGAAAAAATGTTTTGGCTTTCATCATGAAAATTATCTTGGAGTACAGGCAAGAAGAATGCTGCAAGCCAGCAACAACAATACTTCAATTGATGATGTCATAGCAAAATTGGAAAGCAGTTAAGGGCCAGACTTGCCAAACAAGTAAAGAGGATATCATCTACTACCTTAAATGTCATCATGTTGAACAAGGAGATTTTCCCCCCAGAAGCAGACATAACATATGAATCATTCTTTGAAAGAGCAAAGCATGGAACGGCTTCCTCAGGATTTGTATCACTAATATCATTGGTCATTAATATTCCACTTGTAGGCTGCCATAATTGTGGTACAACACTAGTAGTGGCCTATGAAAAAACAAGTTTTGTTAGTGGCAGGATTAAAGCCAACAAATAAGGAATAGAACATTCTCATATAAGTGTTTCATACCTTTCCTGCAACATTTCGATCATTTCTCTGCCATTTCCAGAGCTTGTGTACTGCATTAGATGCTAATGCCAATATGGCCAAACCCGAATTTGTATAAATTAGTCTAGAAACCTGAAAAGTTACCAAATGCGTTAGATTTGGACCTCACATTCCAAAACGAACCCATAACAATAATAAAAATTCATGTACAAGTTACAAAAAAAGGAAAAAAAAATTCCGATCCACCAATGATAAAGAGATGAAAAAACACATCAATTAACGGAAATATATATATATACATACATACATATACATATATATATATATATATTAAATGTAGCAGGAAATGAGGATGCGAATAAATCAGTACCCTCATTGCTGTCAAATTGTCAGGAAGTTTCAACGAGCGGCATTGTGATGGTTCATTGATTTCTGTCAGTTTCCAGATCCTAGATTTATCTAGCGACTCATCAGCAATTCTAGGTTTCACGTCAACCAAGCCCCGGCTATCATTGTTCTGTACAAACACAAAACAAATAAGAAAAAAATAAGTACAATCATTAAATATTAGATATCTACTTTAAATACGTCTAATATACATAATGTCATATAAACAATCACATAAGATAGTAGAGGTAATTTACTAAGAAATGAAAGTTATCCGGGTTACCATTATAGATCTAATACTCACCAATCCAACCATTGCCGCTACTGGTGTAGTTCGATCTCCAATGCTTGTTCCAACAGAAATGTTGGCCGAACCAAATGCACCAATTGCAAGAGGCTGCTGCATATAGATAATACATTTAAAGAGTCATGGTCAAATCCTCAGAGTTGACATGAATCATCAGATAAGATTCATAATATCACCGCTATTGAATTTTCCATCTCTCTTAAACATGAGAATGATAAGAGAATCTTAAAAGGATCTACCTAGATGAAAGCTTTACCTTGACTGCAGCTGCCGAAGCAACTCTAGATGCGTCAAATGTACGATTTTCCATAGTTCGTAGGAGCCTAATTCCATCAGAGTTTCCTAAAATTTTGACTCCATTGTCATTTGTTGAGACTGCCAACAGTATTCCTTCCTTGTTGAATCTGATACAAGGAGAAGCCTGCAGGTTTATCAGATCATAATTATTCAGTTGGCAGGAGGGGTAAAAACAAGAATTAAATACTAACAAGGAAGAAATGAATATTCAAAATTATGTGCATGGATGTGTACATTGAATAGGCTAAAAGTATACAACACAGTAAACATCAATAATATTGGGAAAAATATTCTTTAGAAAAAAGACATGGCATAGGAGAATGGTCAAGTGGGGGGTGGTGGTGAGATTCCAAAAGGTCTTACTCTGTGTGTGTGTACAAAATACAAGTATTTACATTTCTGTATATATTGATGTATATAGATCTGTTATTATATTATTGATGTATATAGATCTGTTATTATATTATAATAAGTGTGTACCGGCAATCCACCATCAGCATCAAGACTCGTCAATAGATTCACGTTATCCATGTCCCAGAATTTGACCATAAACTCATCTCCAGCAGCTAAGAACCTATTTTTTGTAGTATCAAATTGTACAATCCCCACAGATCTCTTTCCAAGACCATGATAGGTACGCTTGACAGCTCCTTCACTTTCATTCCATTCAACTAAGTATGAATCTCCTTCTTTATTTGTCCCACATGAGAATAACCTATTAGAAACGTCCACAAGTCAACATAAATAAAGCATATACTCAACCTCATATACAAGTAAAAAATCTCATAAAACGCATGCGTGTAAAAATTAGCAAAGTAACCTGGTTCCATCAGCACTATACGCCATAGTGGTAGATGAATGGCCCGGTGCATCATAGTCAACTCTTGAGCCCATGTTATCATATAGCCACGCCTTTATTTTCCCATCAGTTGCTGTCGAGAAGATGAACTGGGAAAAGAGAATTCTTAAGCCAAACAGATAGTGTAGATATTCAATGTTTCATGCCAATGCAGTCCTAACCAGCTTTTGGAAACCAAGATTGTGGAGAAAAAGGATGGTCACACTTATAATAAGTACAAATTTGTAAAAGTACTGTGAAAACACATGAAGTTGGAATTTTTTTTTTTTTTGCTCTCGATTTTAATATTTCTTGAAAACAACATTATGTGGAGAATGTAGATGAGTTTTTGGTTCCATTTCGTTCTATCTCAAGTACAAATAGAAAAATAAATAAACAAATCAGCAAAAGAAGCTTCACTGTAATTGCATAAAAGCAAATATGATAAAACGAAAAGAATATCACCTGAATATTTTCCTTGTGATGTGGACACACTGAATAGACAGGCGCTTCATGGCCTTCAAAAATATACTGCTTTGCCCCAGTAACTGCATCCCATACCTGCATAAATCTTGACACTCGTAACGATGACCTGCCCAAAGTAAACAGATCTATAATAGTAGAACAGACCTTAATGACCCTGTCCTCCCCACATGTGACGACGCATAGCTGCTTGTTTGGATATGAAAATGCAAGATCATTTACACTGCCAACGTGAGCCTCAATCTGGGAAAGTGAATTGACAACAATGCTCAAGTCAATGATTAGCCAATACAGAAGAAGTTAAAAACTGAAGTATTATTTATAAACAAATTTCCTAAAATAAAAAATCAGAAAAAGAAAATACATGTGGAGATAGGTAAGATCAAATAGGTCGTAAATGACAAACCTCTAGGTGATTTCGTAAATCATCACCACCTTGATAGGCATATATGTGCACAATGTGCTTTGAGTATGCAACGCCTAAATTAGAGAAGATAATTATGACAGTCAGCTTAAAGTGCGTTTCTCTTTTTTCATAGCTTCCATTTGTAAAGCTTTAGATTCCATGCGGCTAATAATGTAAACATATACTTAAGCAGAACAATAAATGAACAAAATGACTAGAATTACCAAAAAGGGTTCCATCAGGGCTCCACATCACACGGTTCACAGATGCTGAATAATCATTGGCCAGAGATGCCTAGAATTGAACCAAAGGTAATATTCCTCAACAAACACAGAAACTCCAAGAAGTGTATAGGTCATACTTTGAATAAACTAATAACTAGTATTAAAAGTCAAACCTGCAGAGGCATTGAACACGCTCCAAGCTCCCAGACCTTGAAATTCCTTACAGCAATCCTTTCATGGCTTGGTAGCTCATAGACCATGACATCGCCCATATTTGTTCCAACTATGATAACAGATGCATGTTATTAAGCAAAAGAATAGAAATAACAGCAAAATCCTCGGAAAAGGGATTGGTACAATTTTATCAAGAAAAAAAAAACAAACAAACAAACAACCGAACAATTGAATGAACAAGCTACGCGCTGAAATGAAAGTTTAATTCATTAAACCAGCATGCACTTACCAAGAAGTAGAATTTGCTGCACTGGATGGAAATCCATGCTCTTAACAACTGAACCCAGATTTAAAGTCATAACAACAGATCTGGGCAAGTCATCAGAAGAGTAAGAACTTTGGCCATGGCTTTGATTGGGGTATGGAACAGGCAAAAGATTTACTGCTAGATTATTGGCCTGTCAGATATTATGTCAGTGGAGGACTAATTACACAAAATGCATGAACAGATTAAAAAAAAAATCATGAAATCGCAATAGGAATCACATAAGCTCAGGAGCAAATATATAGATACAAAATACATAAACATGGACTTTTCTTTTAGGGGAAAAGAGAGATACTAAGCTTCTAAATAAATGGCTTATACCTCGGTAATTGCAATGCTTAGGCATACAAAGCAAAGATAGTGGACGAAAGATATATCTCTACAGTGATGGAAACAATTTAAATTTACATGTCAAAGAAAAGCATAGGGATGAGGTATCATAATTCAAATCAATGAGAAAAAACCACTTGAGCTCATCAACTGTAATAACTTCATTCAAAACCACTTTAGCTCTAAGAACTAACTCAAAATCAGAAAAACAAAGCTTCAGATTAGTACTACATCGTACTCCCAAGTGAATTAACGATACATGGATAAACAGATGGATTGGAAGTGTACTTCTTCTGATATTCCAAAGGGTCTTGATCTCTTTAGCACATGTTCGGAATCTGCAGTTTGATAATCCATAGCAGGGTTATTGGTAGGAGGAGTTCTAGGGCGCTTCAAGATGGCTGTCATACAAAGCAACGAAAAATGGTAAGAAAAGTCAGTTTCCATAAAAAGAAATCACCGCAAACAACATAACATGGATAGAGTCAACTTAGCAGTAGAGCTCAATATTACCAGCATTGTTAGCGGCAGCCAAACCAATAGGCCCAGCAGAAGCAGAAGGGTGAGGAACAGGAGAAGGATTTGCCATCCACCCAGCAAGAGCGGTTGGAGCAGGCTGAAATGGCTATAAACATGTATGGATAGAGTCATACTTATAGAAATTTACACTTAACAGCTTAATAGGCTATTGAAATAATAATAATAACAACAACTAAAGTTTTCTAAATTTCTATTTTACTTCACTTACACCATGAGCACTAAGTGGTGGAAACCCTCCTGGCTTTGGCACAGCCCCCATTAAGGGATTAGTGACGGGGGATGGAGCCCTGGCACCATTTGGCTGTCCACAACTGTGGTCTACAAAGAGGGTCTTTATGTCAGGGTTAGGCCTTGGATTCTTACAAAGCTGATGCTGCCAGTTTAAACTGTGGGGAAAGAAAAGAGAAAAGCTTAAACTAGTGCTACATTTAAATTATAGTGTAAAAAGAAAAAGAGGGCAACTTCTCAAGGACCTCTGATTAATAAGAGTACGCAGTCTTGAGTTCTTCAAGGTCGGAAATTGAAGTTTGTCGCGAAATAGCGGGTTAGCTTCAATCAACTTTTTTAGCTCCGCAAGCATTATACTCCTAGCAGATTTAGTATCCCCATATTTAGATAGCTGTTCATTATCCCTGCAAGTTGATTATTACCATTAAAATGTGCGAAATATTGCAAAAATAACCTAAGCAATCCACAATAAAAAAGTTGTCATACCTAAAGTTTTCGAGAGTTAATAGCTGTGTAATTTCCTTAAAAAGTTCCTCATTGAATGCCGCGAATGCTTTCAAGTCCTTGACTAATATTTCAACCGCTTTAGCTCTATCCCGCCTGCAATTTTTTAATACCATTTTTGGATTCAGAAAACGACCCAAATATAATCATAATAAAAAAAAAAAAAAAAAAAAAAAAAAAAAAAAAAAAAAAACCATATAGTTGAGGCAAAAACCAAAGAAAGAAATGGAAATTACATAATTTTGATTCTTCTTTTTTTTTTTTTTTTATTTGCTAACACAATTTTGATTCAGTAAACACCTCAAGACACCTACTTGTCTAAAGCCTCAAGATACTTCTGCTTGCGAATCTCGAAAAAGATCTTCATGGAGTATCTATTATCATCAACCTTTGTGAAACCAGACAGATACTTCTCTACCTCTTCCCACTCGCCACTTGTCACCATATCCTCAAAATACCTCATGTTGAAGAAAAACCCAGATTCTTGCTCCAACCTTTCGACCCCACAATCACACCGTCAAGTTGCATCAACATTAAAATTAAATTAAATTAGAAAAAAAAATCCAAATTAGCACAAAAAACATAAACAAGACAAAGCAAAAAAGGAAAAACATTTAAAGGAGAGAAAATTGAGCGTACTTGTGAACCGTCTCTTTGAATTTCTCTTCGTCGAGAAATTGAAGTATGAGAAACACGAGCTCTCTGCTAAGCGACGTCATATCGCTTCCCAAGAAAAGATCTAAAAACCTCTCAGATCAATTCGACAAAACTGCAAATACAAAAATCCCAAAATTACGCTCAAAACACGCCAAACAATCAACCGGAACTCTCATTTCCGAACAAGAACAACCTCGAATTACGCGAAGAAAAACGAAAAACGAGAAAAAGAAAGAAATATCAGAAGAAACCAAAAGAAACAGGCCAGAAAATCAGAGCAAAAAAAATAACGTACCTCGGCTGAAATTGATTGAACAGATCGGACGGCCTCTCTCGAAGAAGACGACGAGAACGACGAGAGAGGGGAGGGGAGGGGGATTTTGGGGAGGTTTCGGAGCTTTCTCTCTCTAGTTTCTCTCTCTAGCTTTTTCTGTTTGCGAAGCTCTTCTGCTAAGTATTTATACAGAGAAGGAAAGGGTTAGGGATTTGGAGGAGAGAGAGGATCGTGTGAAGCGAAGAAACAAAGGTATCAGACAAATTAAATACCGCGAGTGAGAGAACGAGATGATATATAGAAATTCTCGCTATGATAAGTGTGATGATAAGACCTCGTACTTATATAACCTTTGATGTGCTTATACAAGAGGTAATACGTTATTCTGCTTATGAGCGTAATGAATACCCTTGCAATTGCGATTTGTTATTGCTTTCGGCCGGGTTTTGCGGGGTTTTCAAAGGAAAAAGGTTAAGTACCACTATTTTTTTTTTTTTTTATAATTAAGGTTAAGTACCACTATTATCATTAGTGTTTGTTTTTTTAAGGATAATTTTCATAAGTACCCGTACTATAATTTAAAGTGTCTTTAATTTTTTAAAACTATTTAAAACACTATATAAAAATAGATCAAATTGCTCCTGTTATTTAATTTTGTTAATAATCTTAACAGATTGTTGACATGACATGTCATTAATAGTGTGAGAAAGACATTTTAAAAGATAAACCTTAATTAGTAGTAAAAAATCTATTAACCAATTAACCTTAATATAAAATCACACAAATCAAATAAAATTAAAAGATAAATTAAAAATTAGAAATCAACCCTTGTCGTCACCATCGCCATGGGTTGCAACCGTCCTATCGAGCCTATAACACTGGTTATGGAATTCATCCCCCGATTTTCTAAAACAAAGCAAAAAGAATCAAAATCAAATTAGCTGAACATGGAATTCATTGTAGAGTTTATGATTGTTCTTGAACAAGATCAATAAGATCTTAGAGAGAGAGATCAAAGAGAGTTGCTATGGGTTTGTGAATTGTGAGAAAATCATGGGACAAGGCCCAAGGGAAATAAATTTTTTTATTTATCCTTTAGTAATTAGATTATGAGTTTCTTTATTAATTTTTTATAATTAATTATTTTAAACTTAATTTAGTTTAAACATTTTAATTTGAGTGCCACGTCAGCAATATGTTAAAGATGATAGACGGAGATAGACAGAAGGGAGATTTTGAATGATTTTCTATAGACCAGGGGTTACTTTGAACGGTTTTGAAAGATCAATGGGCACTTTAAAACAAGTTACATAGTTCAGGGATATTTATAAAATAAATCATTTTTCTATATATAATTAAGGGAATTTCTCTGATGTTCCCCATACTTTTAAAAACACTGGTGTTCCTTATTTAGCAGCCGTTGAATCTGCATTATTTTTTCAATCTATTTTATTATTTATCATATTTAATACATATCTAACGGCTAATAAATAGGAAACATCAGTGTTCTAAAAAATACTAGAGAAAGTCCAATTAACTCACAATAGTTATATGGTAATCAATTATTAAAACGTGGATCTGTATTGGTAGTAACGTGTAAATTTATTTCCTTTGAAAAAAAAAAATGTATAACGTGTAGACTGCATGTGATAATGATACTATAACAATTAGTATGGTCATCCATTATTAGTGATGTGTTATTACATTTTTAATGAATTTTTGTTCAGGAAAGTAAGAGTGGCTTTTGTGATAAGTAAAACTCTGAGCCTTATTTTTTTAACTTTTTTTTATGTATATAATCCGAAATAAAAAGTTGTAAATCTAGATAATGTAAAAATATTATACTAAATTCAAACATTCTATTTTTCACAATAATTCTTCAACGAAGCTTTTTTTTTTCTTTTACCTGCCTTGGATATTCCTTTTTTTTTTTAATCCTGCATTGAATATTCTGTTATATATACTAATGCATGCCAATTGCGACAATTTCGTCAAACAAAACAAAAATAAAGATGAGAAAAATTCATTGCATCATTCTAAGAGTAACTTTTGATTTCTTTGATAAATATGAAATTGCAATTACCAAATTAACCCTTTTTAAAATTTTAACTTGGTCCGACTCTTACAAATTTCATTCATAGCACATTTCAATTAATATTTTTTTTTTGAAAGTTATTTCAATTAATATTTCAATCAACCAAATTATCCCCTCAGTTTACAATCTTTTATCACTATTTTTAATTTTTTAAAAAAAAAAAAAAAAAAAAAAAAAAAAAAAAAAAACGAGTGTGAACGTGATAAAATATTCTTCCATTATTTGTCGATAAATGCGCATATATAGCCTCTTTAAATGAATAATTTTATAATCTCTCAAAATCATCCGTCCAAATTCCAATCACTTGTCTAGTTGCCTCATGTAGCTAAAATACAAAAAAATTTCACCTTCGCGTTCCAAATATTGCATGATTCTGTCTATATTTATGTGCTTGAATTCTGTCAAAAATCTCCTATGTTTTCGACTAAAATGGCAACCTTTAACTTTTGTTTTTAAAACGCTGAGATAATTTATATTTTTTTAATAAGGTAAAATTCACCAATTTATGTTTTTTAAAAAATAATTATTTACACACCTCTCTTTACTTTCCACACCTTCATTTAAATTAAAATTAAAATTTTTAAACAACATATCTCTCATATAAAATGATAAAAAAAAGGACAGTTATGATGGACTTAATTTAGTAATTAAATTTTATTATAAAAATTAAATTAATGATACGGTATTTTTTTCTCCCGCTCACCCTACATGTCAAATGTCCAAATTATAAACTATTGCTCTTTTGAAATTTGAGACAAAACCCTAGTTTTCATCTTTCGATGACTATTTTAAAAATAAAAAAAATTTAAAAAAAAAAAGTCTATTGAGAAAGTAGATCTAGACGATGAATAATGAAAACATATGATACTTTTTAGAAAGAGACTATATGTTTATTACAAGACAATTCAAAGTCGTTTTGCACATATTGTTGAGTTTCAACATATATAAAATGACTTCTACTTGTCAAATTATAAATTAATAAATGTCATTTATTTTTTAAAATAATGTACTAGTAAATTTATTTTTATGAGTGAAAAAAGGCTCCATGCCTAAAGCTTGAACCGCAAAAAAACAAAAAAAAAATAAAAAACAAAGAAAGATAGAAAGAGATAGAGAAATAATAGTATTAAAGTAACAAATTAAAATGAAAGGGTAGGTGTTAAAAGAAAATTAAAGTGGCCAAGAATCATTAATTTTTAAAGTTATAAAGTAACAAATTAAAATGATATTATTAGAGTAACAAAAAAAAAGATATTAAAGTAACAAATTAAAAAAAAATAGAAAGAGATAGAGAAATGATAATACTAAAGTAACAAATTAAATGATATTACTGGTCCCAAAACTATTTACGGAGTGAAACTCTACTCTTTGCAATGTTAGGGAAATCAATAACAATCGTCTATCTTTTAACGGAACACTACAAGTGTACATTAAAGGCATCCGAGTTTTTAGTGTCAAACAATAAATTTATTTCATAGAGTCAAAAATGGTTCTACTCACACACTCTACTTGATTTTTAGCACACTTTTTCAATATTCAAAAATACGCTCATATAAAATAATAAAAAAAGACAATTAATATAAACAAATTTACATATTTAAATGTTATCATACAAATAAGCAACCTCTGTAACTAAACTCTAAATTTTCATCTTTCAATAACTATTCAGAAAAATTACATGGAAGTGAGTTAAATTTGTCTTTGCCATTTTCCATACCAAAACTTTGTTGTACGTTTGCATTGAACATGTTGTCGGAAGTTGTTTTATTTATAAATACCATATGGATGATGGGTATGACAATTGTTGCGTTTGTATTCCCTTTTTTTTTTTTTTCCCTAACTTGCTTATTTAGGCCTGTTTGTTTCGCAGATTTAAATTGTGTGGATTTAAATTTATTTATGGATTTTTTGTGGTTTAAACTGGCGTTTGATAGTGTAAAGTCTAAACAAGAAATAAAATTTGAACCAACATTTAGTTATATTATAAGAGCTATGAGTTTTTAAAAAACGTGAGTAAAAATGGTTGATGGGAACTTTTGGTTGAGTTTTGAACAATAGTAAAATCAGTTAGAACTTTAAAAACTTTAGATGGGTAAAGTTGAGTTCAACCTTCAATTTTTGGGTTCAAATGAACCCTAAACCTAAATTCAAGTTCAAAATGTTATGCAACAAGAGATGTTAAAGCGGGCCGGACTTGCTGGGCCACCATAAGCACAACACGTTAAAATTTGGGCACAGCATGACATGCCACAATTATTAAATTAATCTAGCCCATCCCGTTTATTAAATGGGTCGAGCTTAACACAATTTTTTAGCACGAAGCACGTTAAAGGCACAACACGTTAAGGGCCTGGGATGAGAGTGGCACGAGCATGTTAAAAGCACAATAAAGGCCCAACTAATGAATATGAAGTACAAAACTAATCTTCATAATCTTCTTTATAAGACTTATAATTGTCTTTTTTTTTCTTTACCAATATTTATCCTAGTGGGGTTTGCTTGATATAATTTTTAATGAGGCATTTTTTTTAATTAATGATGTGTTTCCTTTGTTAAGTTTAATGTTCTCATTGCGTTCAATGTTACTTATTTTCTTGTATTTGTTGTAAATTTACGCACACAAACACACACAAGGGGATGATAAAAGTGTGACAAACACATAGACATAAGTATAGCTCAAGCACGTTAAGACACGGCCCATAAATAAATGGGCCGTGGGCTGGGCTTGGCGTCACAAAAATTAAATGGGCTAGGCCCCAACACGACATGATAAATAAATGGGCTGACTCAGACATGACACGAGACACGTATGGACCCAATTTAAACGGGTCAGGTCGGCACGATTGACATCTCTATATGCAACCAAATAAGAGTTTAAATTGAATTTTAAGTTCAAACCCACCTTAACCCTCCAACCAAACAGACACTTGGCTTCTTCCATTCGTGATTCTTTCTCTTTTTCAATTGCTTTTTTCGTTGTGTGTGTGTGTTTTTTTTTTCTTTTATGAACTTTAATTGACTAACAGCTTTTAAATTTAGGAAAATTGTAATGAATAGACCACTTGTTAAAACTTTTAGAAGCAAATAAGCATATTTTCTAAACTTCATAAATTATAGCATATTTTTAGTTTCAATTAAAAGATTAATTATAGTAATGGATTCATATGATATTTAATTTATTACTATAAAAATGGGTAAATTATCACAAGTAAGAATTATTAATTCTTTAAAATTTATATAAAACGTTATTTAATAAATGCAAAAAGATAATTCACAATTATGCTTTCAAGGCACCTACCAAAATATAGGACATTAGACTTGAAAACACCAGTAGCAATAGCATGACAACTGCACTCTCGGACTTGGACATTATGGCCCCATTTATTTTATCGATTCGAGTTTAGAATTCGAGTTTTGCTACAGTAAAAAGCTCTCAGAAACAGTCACATCTAACTTTTTTGCTACAGTAAAAAGCTCTAGCATAAAGTTACATATCAACTCAAATCAGCAAACTAAACAGACCCTATATAGTGACAACAATACCCTCCACACTTACACTGTGTTTGATAAGAGGGAGAGGGGTGGAGAGAGAATAGTAGAGGGAGAAATGATTAATCCATTGATTATAAGGAGGGAGATCAGATACGAAGGAAAAGAGACTCTTTTTCAGCCCACTAATTTAAATGAGAATGATTCAACTAATTTACATAAATTTAAATTAAAAAAAACTTAAAAAAAAAAAGAAGTTATTAACAAATAGCAAAGTGAATAATATAATAATTAAACAAATAATTATACCTATCATTTTAATTCTCATTTCCCTATCAAATAACATAAAAAATCATTGTAATTCTCCTCGTCTTTTGTACTCCTTATCCCTCCGATTTTCAATCTTTTTAACTCTCATTAAGAAGACTTCTAACATCTACAATAATGTGTAGCAATTGCCGACCGACCATTCATTGTACAGCGCCCACCACAGTCGCGGCATCTGGTTCTTCAGTGGCAAGGCACTCTCACACACTAGTATGGGGTGAGTAGCTACTGTGAAATCTATACAAAGGCATACGACCAATAACAACCCCAAAGGCATCTCTAATCACTGCGCATACGACGTACCAATCCAAAAGGCCCCCCCCCCCCCCCCTTTTTTTTTTTTTTTTTTTTTTTTTTTTTTTCTGAAATTTGGTTTCTTTTTCCTTCCCCCCCTCCGGTTGCATTTGGTTTCTTTCCTCACTTCCTTGGTTTTTGTTCCGTGCCCAAGTACAATATATAAAAAAAAAATTTAAGTTAATGAAAATTTTAAGTGAGGAAACTTTATGGTACATCTCTCATTTGTGACCTATGGATAAGATATGTGCTTTTAATCATTAAATTAAATTTTTAACAGTTAAATTTGGTTTATATTAAAAAATTTACAACGCGTTACATAAAACTGTTCTTGTTGCAGATCTAACAGCTAAAAAATTAATTTAACAGTAAAAATACTTACTCCACTCCACTGGTGGATCACTATTTTAAGATGCACTGTAAAAGGAACCCTTTTAAGTGACATGAGAAGTCAAGTGCTGCTGAGAGTATGCACCGAAGCATATATAAACCAAAATAAACGACCAAAAATTAGTCAATAAAAAAGTTGTGATTATACCAACTCATTCGTATTACTAATGTGACTAAAAGGTTGGTGAGAGGAAGAAATATTTTATATTTGTCTTCCTTCATATTATATGCGTTGAAACGAAAGACTTTCATGTTTCTTTTAAAAGTTTGTTACAATTGTGGTTAAAAGTTAACGGAAGTCAATTAGTAGGCTCCAAAATATTAACAAAAAATGCACCTCAAACTTTTCATGAGATTGAGTTGGTTGGAACATAATTTTAGAATTTCAGAAATTTTAACTCTAATTGGGGTTCATTAATTGATATCAGTTATTGATTGGACTACATTGTCAAGAATTTGATCCTCTGTCCACCTCTTTTATCCGTCTCTCTATCTAACCAATTATTTACCATCGCCACCCAAGAAAAGGCACAAAAAATAGAACATTTTCCTCTATTACATTATTTTCTCTTTCTCTCCTTGTGAACTGCTTTATATCTTTCTCTTTCTTCAATCTTTATCATTTGGGAGTTTTTTTTCAACAGGATAAAAAAAATTATCGTTATTTTTTTATTATTCAATTGTCAAATATTTTTTTATTAAAAATAACAAATTATATATATATATATGTATATTTAACTTAATATAATTTTAATTAAATTTAATAATTAAAAATTAACACGAGGCTTACATGAAAAAGTCTCCTTGTCATTTTTTTTAAACTCTGAATTATAGCCCTGACACATCTTTTTCGTTTTGTTTTTCTTATATCCATGTCATCTTTCTCTCTAATCTTTTATATCCCCATATTTCTCTTTCTTTTGTTTTCACATTTCTCTCTCTCTCTCTCTCTCCTTCGTTCTTTTTTCCGCTCAAATACCCAACCTCTTTCATTATTTGTCTCTCTCTTCATTTTTCCTTTTACTTGTTGTGGCGATCTGACCTTTTTTGCAATAGAATCAGATTTGTTTTGTAAGTATTATAGACTTCGCTTACATCATTTGTTAGAATCATATAATTACTTTTAGCTATAGAATTCATTGGAGTGTACTCGTCTTCAAAGGAAGCTTCGGCCAGTGGGGAAGGTGAGAGTTTTATGGGGATTTACTTGATGAGTGTCTAGCATTTTTAAAGACAGAAAAAATATTTGAATTTTTTTGTTTCCATTTCCAAAAAAAAAAAAAAAAAGAAGAAGAAGAAGAAGATAAAGAATAACCCAGACAAACAGAAAAACCTTTTCTTTTTTCTAGATTGATGTCAGAGACCCAGATTAGCCCAAAAAGAAAATCTAACGTTGAAGAAGCGAAGAGAAACGATGCTGAAGACATCAAGAAAGTTTATTTGGAGGATATTTTTTTTTTTTTTTTTAAACAAAAGAAAAAATAGACAGAAAGAAAGTAACGGAGGAAAGGCTTCTGTTTGTGCCTTTTATTGAATGGTGATGTATCGAAAAATGATTAATTGGACAGAGAGATGGACGGACAAAGTGGACATGAGATCTGGATTCTATTGCTAAGTATTATTAAATTTACAATCCTATATGTTGATATTTAGAGTTCGTTTGGTTGGAGGATTTAAACCATGTGATTCGAACCATTTTTGATTTACGTGTATTTTTTGTGAGAGAAAATACTGTAGCGAACCACGAATCATGATTCGAATCAGGGAACGAATTCCTCCACCAAATGCTCCCTTAAAGTTTAATCCTGACAAAATTTCACGGGGTATATTATACCCTTTATTCAAGAATTAGCCAAAGAAGAGATTCATTAGTTACTGTTGATTCCACTTATTCAATTTGTATATGCAGTTTTTTTTTTTTTTTTTTAATTTGGATGGATTGGAATTCAATATATTTTGACCCATTTTGAATTTGAATTGGGAAACTTCAATGGTAAGATGATGTTTTTAACTAATGGTAATTAATGTTATTTTAATTATTTGATTGAAATTTTAACGGTCTGACGGCGTTCATGTTAAAAAGTTGTGGCGTGTGACACAAAATTATTACAATTACAAATTAAACCGTTGAAAACGTTAGCTAAAAAAACAATAACAACGAATAATTAAAAAAGACAGATGCTACTAGGGAAATTCATTTTGAACGGTTGGCTTCCAAATTTTTGTAGAACAGGTAGTCCATTACGAACTTTATACATGTGCAGTTTTAGCTCATTATAACACACACACAAAAAAAAAAATCTATACCTATTGCACCTTAATTGAAAGTTTTAAATAATAAAAGTATTTTTCAAATCAATAATGCGGGGAAAGGAGCATTGATTGATGATTGTATTATCAAAGTGATTCACATGTCGAATAACATTTGCTAAAAAGTTACTAAAGAGAACATAATTAAACATCTTTTAAAATTATTTTATATATGCTCTGCGCATTACAAAATAATGTCATTTTCCTTAACTATAATGAATTTATTATATAGCTATTTTTAGTCAAGCCCCTCAAAGTTGTCCGAATGACTCGAACTCCCATAAAAAGCGAGTACAGATTTTTTCTGTACTCGCGCGAGTGTTTAACGTAGTACTTTATTTATCAACTACTTTATTTTTCAACAGCTTTATTGTACAGGTGTGTGACAGAAGTCTATTAAATTCGGATAAAGTGAGTCATTCAAAAATAAGGAAAAGTCTTTTAATTCCCACATTTCTCGAAACTCAATTTACCGTATCGCGAGATTTTCCGAGTTTTCCGAATTTCGAGTCATTTTCACGTGCGAAAATAACAGGACGTCAATTCGTCGTGACGCAGGACATATTAAACGGTTCTAATCAGATCGTTTTGTATTTATATACAAAAAGGTCGGGGCAATGATAAGGTGGGAAGAGCTTCATGGAACTAATGCTGTACTGTTCCAAACAGCCAATGGGAACTTAAAATGGAGGTTTCCACTCGTTTTGGCCCTAGCTTTTAAACTTTAATTTGTGTGGTTAGAGATGCAACGTGGCGTCTTCACGGGCGCTGATCATCAGATTGCTTTGAGGAAGTTGGAACTTGGGAATATCTGGACCGTTCATTCTGAATTATGTGTATAGTTTTCCAAATTTTTTTTGAGAAAATATTTGCCAAGCTATGAAAATTTCGTACAGTAGAAGCAGTCTTGAACCATCCCAAGATGTTATCATATTAAAAGAAAAGTAAAACAATTGGCTGAAACCTAATAGAGATCTTTTAACCTGTTTGATTCGTATATTTAAATTTAAATTATTAAATTTATGAGAGTGTTTTTTTATAAAAAATTTAAATTTTAAACGTCAGAATAAAAAATCATGATTTGAATATATTTTCTAAACGAGTCATTTGTGCTTCATAATTGTGTTATATTAGTTGGGTTTTTTTTATTATCTTAAATCATCTCCAATGTAAATGTTAATACCAATTGTATATTTGCCATTAAAAAGTATAATTAGACATGTTATTTTTATTTATGTTCAAATGTAAAATGTTATTTAAAATGCTAACATCTATAATTTTTTTTATAATCATTAAGTTTTGAACGTTGTAAAAATAATCTTTTAGTTTTAAAATTATATTAGAAAGTAAAAGTTGTAATAATTAAATGAAAAAGTAATCATATCAATCAATAAGAATTAAGTGTCAAACTTGTCATATGCTACATTTAGTGAGAAATTTACCATAAAGTATAGTATATTACAACTTTACCATAACAAATAACATTGTATAAGAGAGTATTTTTTATACTGAAATACTAAATTTACAGTTAGTACGTCAATTATAGCATTGCATTAGAATGCTATTTTATATATATATATATATATATATTTTTTTTTTTTTTACGTTGAATCATTTTTAGTCATAGTTTTGCTTTTTGATAAACCTTTTTAGAGTTTCCTCAAAAAGCGGAATTTTTTAGATTTTAGGTTAATCTCATAAATAGTCTATGAGGTTTACTCTCTATCTCATTTTAGTATCTTGTCTTTTAAAACGTCACATAGTTAATGTTGAGAATGGTGTCCTAGAAGCATGAGATGTAATAGGATATTTTTTATTTATTTAATAAAAGAGTTTATTAATCATTTTATGTGCATATATTTATGAATATTTTATTAATATCAAATGAAAATTTCGTGATTATTTATGTAACCTTAAACATTGTATATAAGTGTTGTATACGAGAGGATAATGTTTAAGGATAATAATCAAAAGGTGATGTTCGTAATAAATCTAATTAAAGTTCAGAATCTTTAATTAGAACATTACTAATACATGTCATTCCCATTTAGAATGGAACGGTGTTAATTGTTAGAAAAATAATGGCATCCAGTGCGCAACGAAATTTTAAAAAATTTAAATCATTGCCAAAGTCAATCAAGAACATGTTCATGATGCTATATAACATAAATACTAAAAATCTAAATCATACCTTTTGAGATTTTAAGAAACTACACGTCTGACAGATCAAAGCGTTCCAAACAGCGACCGGAAGAGCCTCAACCAACTGGTCTTCTTTGCTATTCTCGTTTCCATGATCGGAGTGCGGATGGTCACACGTCGTTCAATCTTTTCTTGGTATTCTTGATCTCCTTCCAATCACAAGAGAGCCAAAGAAAAAATTGTTCTTGAGAATTAAACAATTTTTCCTCTCAGGAATCTTTTATCAATAGCCTCTAAAAAGTCTCTCAAGTGATCTAATGAGTAATGTGACTTAATAGGCTATTTATAGTGTTTAGGAAGTCATACTTCCGTAATAATTAGGTTTCCCAAACTCTTAATCACATCCAGAGTCAATTTTACCACTTCAGCATGCAGTTTACGTTACAACCGGTCGACCGGTGATAGAGACATTATAACTCACCGGTCGACCTGTGACCGGTCTACCCAACCGGTCGACCTGTCTGCACTGACGAAAGTTATTTTCCTAGTTTTTCAACACGGGAAACTTGCATAGAGCCTCAGTTTTGATTCAAGCAACCCAATAGAGAAATTGCCTTATCAAAACAGTCATATAATAGTCTTCCCATATTAAACAACTCTTAAAACAATAATTTAACTAATTTATCTAGAATTAATTTATCAATTAATTCACCCGATAAATCACCCATGAATTAACTTTGAACATCTTTTACGGAAATAACACAAGTTACCAATGTGTAGGAAATATGCCGTATCGTTACAGGAAATTATGTGAGCTAGCAAAGGGACCCGATGGACATATATAAATCAAGCTCCTACAATCACAATGCTACTTGTAAACCAACAAGTCCATCTCATGATTATAAAACTCTAGCGCTATTCCACTAAAAGCCTAGAGCTGCACTCTCGATTTATATAGCATATTTACAAAGCTCTGATTAGCTCTAGTCCATGACTCAATATATTAGTGTATCATCCCCATAGGATATCCATAATCGACTTGAGGTCAAGTTTCGTTTTACCTTCCCGATTACATTTATCTTATGTTCTATTATCATACCATCAGAAAAATACTATTCGTACCATTACAAACAGTAAACCATTAGATAACACAAAGTAGTCTAATGGTCGAGCGCTCGTATTTTCCAATCCACTGATAGTGCATAAGAGGATATCATTGACTCTTTATAGGAGCTATGGATTCCACTATCTATGAATAACGAATCTAAGCATACACGAGTCATACCCCCAATGTACTGGCAAGCGTACCTTTACATAATGTCAGAATGTCTCCCTTTAGTACATCAAAGGATACAAGTCAAGCATACGGGTTCATCATCCATCTCAGGATAAAGATGACAACATATAATTCGTCAAAAGTGAATTGTTTTATTCAAACAGAATTATTAATTAAAACAATTCAACTTTGGTCCAATCCAATATAGATTTCACCATTAGAAACTATATCAATGTCTCC
>NW_010363944.1:0-931 GCF_000414095.1 Morus notabilis | reverse complement strand
AACAGTGCGGATAACACCGTTCCATTCTAAATGGGAATGACATGTATTAAGAATGTTTTAATTAAAGATTCTTAACTTTAATTAAATTCATTATGAACATTGCTTTTTTATTATTATCCTTAAACATTATCCTCTCGTATATAACACTTATATACAATGTTTAAGGTTACATAAATAACCATGGAATTTTCATTGATATTCATAAAATATTCATAAATATATGCACATAAAATAATGAATAAACTATTTTATTAAATAAATAATAAATATCCTATTACATCTCTCCCTTTAGTACATCAAAGGATACAAGTCAAGCATACGGGTTCATCATCCATCTTAGGATTAAGATGACAACATATAATTCCTCAAAAGTGAATTGTTTTATTCAAACAGAATTATTAATTAAAACAATTCAACTTTGGTCCGATCCAATATAGATTTCACCATTAGAAACTATATCAATGTCTCCAGCCATGGAGTCCCACCTCCGACGACCAAGACAAGCCGTCTTCGTTAGGAAGTAGACAACATAACAATCTTAACATGAATAAAGTGCCTAACTTTATTCCCTCAATTGTGGATTATAAGATTTAGACTATCATCTTTAGATTCTTGTCTTTCGCATGTTCTTCACATTACATGCATGACCTAAAGATTTAGAATGACAGTCTCAGACTTTCAGTTTGCTTATCATACATTCAACTAATATGAACATAAATGGGACAATACATAGATACATGAAATAAATAAATCTTTATTAATAGTCAAAATGTCTCAAAGAATATTGTTACATTTATTCCTAAGGACATAAACGCTAACAATCCACACTGTTAATATGGTGTGATATTGAATGAGTGTATTAAACATAATGAGATTATGTGAAACAAGGACAAAGACACAATATGAATTTCTAATAATTTCCGTTAAGTAT
>NW_010363943.1:0-981 GCF_000414095.1 Morus notabilis | reverse complement strand
ATTATTTTGGTCATGATTCAAATTCAGAAAACAAGACAACCAAACACTAATTCGAATCACATTTCAGGTTAGAATCAAAATTATGTATATACACATCCAAACGAAGGTTCTAATCACTCTGAATCATGATTCAAATCATGAATCATGGATCTAAATACGTTTGGTTCATGGATTAGAATCATGAGATTAGAACCATTTTTTATTTACGTGTATTTTTTATGAGAGAAAATACTGTAACGAATCATAAATTATAATTTAAATCAGGGTACGAATCCCCCAACTAAATAACCATAATTCAAATCACCTTAATTTCAATTCTTATACCAAACGGACCCTAAACTTTCGATTTTCTCAATATTTTTTGGTTATATTGTACGTTTTTTGTTTTTTGGTTCTTTGCTTTTCTAAGTATTGAATCTTCTTGTAGACGAGAAAGTTTATGCCCAATATGGAATCTGAAGGTTCTGATGTTTCTCGAGCTGAAGAAATCAAAGTCCTGGCCAATGAAGCGTTTAAAGGTCATAAATCATTCTTCTGGAATCTGCTTTCTAGGGTTATTACTAAAATTATTTTTGCTAAAATATTCGTTATGGAGTTGTTGCACCGACCTTTTGATGAATAGCGGTGCTTTTAAGTGGAATTCAGACCTGACAAAACCATGAACCGTCTTGAAACCGTAGTCCCGTTGGGGACGCCGACAGCGAGTTCTGCAGACTCCCAAGACTGTGGTCTCAGTTTGAACACGGTCATTGGCCTTCTAGGTCGTAATAGTGTGAGGCAAAAACAAACAGAAATTCAAGTGTCCCGCAAAAAATTAAGAAAAGGAAACTAGAATTAGTGTAGTGAGATAATAAGGCTGATGCTTTATAGGTCTATTTCTATCTTCATTGAGAATCCTCTTACCGTTTTGTAGCTTTTCAATTGCTTTGGTGAAGAATGGTTTCTGCCTATGTTATGTAGTTTTATGTTTTCAGCTGTGTG
>NW_010363942.1:0-1731 GCF_000414095.1 Morus notabilis | reverse complement strand
AATAATATTAGAATTATTAATATAATCATGATATTATTTGTTACAATATAACTATTATATTATATTATATTATGTTATATTATAGTATAGTATATTATATTATATTATATTACGAATCTGAATTTTAGTTTGGGAATATTGTAAATTTTAAATTTCATTAGGGGTATTATTGGTATTATGAAAGTTTCATTAATTGTACTATGTTGGTTCCCGCACAATCTAAAAGCTAAAGTTATTTTTAGGCTGCTTCTGATTTTGGCTGTAGATTCTTAAAAAATTCTTCAAAAAGCACTTTTAAGGAGATTTACCAAACACTAAAATCAGCTTCTGCTACAAGTAGAAGCTGATTTTGGTAGGAAAAAATAATATCAAACTAAGCCAATATTAGCTTAGCAAAAGCGTAAAAGGTTAAAAGGATAATAAAATAATAGTATAAGTTTAGGGAAAATCTTAATAGCACATCAAACAAATTAAAAAGGAGTTGTCTATAGTCCCCCAGTTTGAGAATGACGGACAAGTCGGCCATGTGCCATCGTAATGGGCCTATGTGCCGATTATAACCAACTAAAAGCCTAGCGTACTTTTCTTATATTGAATCGTAAGACTTATTATTTTGAAAATCATAAGTCATTTTTAAACATATGACAATAAATGACTATTATGAACACATGTCATGAATAATTATATGAAAAATATTAAAAGGCACATCAATAAATGACTATTATTTTTACTGTTAATATCAGTCATTCTATCGTAACCGACGATCATTTTAAACCTGAATAATATTATCGTGAAGAATTACATCTGACGTGTTTTTTTTATAGGCACATTCGGTCATGCATGAACATTTGTTTAGAACAATACATGACAATATTTTATTTGCCATATGCTTAAAAATGACTTCTAATTCTCAAAATAATAATTGTTACGACTTAATATAAGAAAATTACACTAATCATTTAACTGATCACGCTAATCCTTTAACCTTTATGATGAGGGAAATTTTTCCTATAAAAATGGTGAAGGACTACAGAAAAAGACAATTAAAAAAGTTAAAAAAAACATAAAAAGGATAATAAAACACAATGGAAACAAAAAAAAAAGAACAAAAAAAAAGAAAAAAAAAGGAGAAGCTTGAGTAAAAGCACAAAAAGACAAAATAATTTAATTAAAATTTTAAATAGTGTTTCAAAAAAACTCTCCTTTTATAATATGGTAATAGATTATAGAATTTCTTTAATAGGTCTAACCTATTTATAGTATTAATTTTTAATTATTAAATTAAATTAAAATTATATTAAATTAAAAAATTATACAAAACAGATAAATTTTAATATAAATTTTACTACTAAAAATAAAAAATTATCAATAATTTATTTTTTATAATCTTACCAAAAAAACTCTCTTTTTTATGTAGAAAAGCTCTCTTATTATTATCAGGGAAAAATTACGGGATTGTTCTTTTAGAGTGTACTTTGAGTGTAGTTTTTGAGTTGAATTTGAGTTATAACTTGAGTTGAAGTTGTAACTTGAATAAAGTTAAGTAAAATTGAATAAAATTAAAACTTAAAAGAACATGAACTTAAATAAAATTAAAACTCGAATCGTCTTTTTTTTTAATTTTTTAGACAAAAGAACGTAATACCTCCTTTTAGTTTTCGCATCCATATTATACTTTTTTGATCGTCAGATCATAGAGTGGAAAATAGACAAACTCACCATTACTAACGT
>NW_010363941.1:0-1071 GCF_000414095.1 Morus notabilis | reverse complement strand
TTGTCGATATGCGTGCAAACTAAACACTCTCTCTCCTCTTTTTTTTTTTGTTTTGTTTTTTTTTAATATTCTCACTGTCAGCTCAGATCACTATCCTTGCTTTGCTCTGCCCCTCTATCTCTCTTCAATCAAAGAGAAACAGAAAAAAAAACATAAAATAGTATAAAACCCTTTGTCTTTATTTCGTTAATTTAGGCTCGTTATTTTGTAGATTTAAATTTTTAATTTAAATTAAAATGTGATATTTTTTTAGAGTTTTTTATTATAATAAGAAAGTTAAATGTGACATTTTTTAAGAATTTTTAACTGTAAAAATCTAAAACTGAAAACTCGAATCGGTGAAATGAACAAGACCTTAATTGAGTTCAATTTAATTTAAACAATAAATAGAGTTTGAATTGATATTTGATAAATATATAATCTCATTCTATTCGAAAATTTAAGTTTTTAATTTGAGTTGATATATGATTTTATGTGAAAGTTTTTCACTATAGTAAAAAAAATTAGATATAATTTTTTATTAGAGCTTTTAACTGTAGTAAAACTAAAATTAGTGAAATTAACGACGACGCAGTTTAAATTATAGTTTGCACTAAATTGAACAGTCAAACTTAGAGTTTAGCTCTTTTCCTAAATTAAATCGTTTAAACTATTTTTAAATAGTAAAAAGATACCAACTCTCTCTGCTTTTTATATCTACTAAGCATAAATTCAAATTTTATTTCTTATTCAAATTAAAACTTTAACTACACATCTAAACGTCAATTTAAACTACAATTTAAACCATACAATTTGAATTTTTATGTTCAAATAAAAGAAGTTTAAGACATTGTTTATTTCACCGATTCAAATTTTCAGTTCTAAGGCCTCATTCAGTTCGTGAATTCAAATTTTCAATTCGAGTTGAGATGTAATTATATGAGAGTTTTTCACTACAACAAAAAAATTATATGTGACTTTTAATGAAAATTTTTAACTGTAATAAAATTAAAATTAAAAATTTAAATTAATAAAATAATAATACATTCTACAGTTAAAAATTCTCAAAAATACAATCATATTATTTTTTTA
>NW_010363940.1:59602-65848 GCF_000414095.1 Morus notabilis | reverse complement strand
AAAAAAAAAAAGTTTTTCATTTAGGACTTCATTAGACTATTTATAAAATATTTCAAATCGGACCGAATTGTTTCTAAAACGATTTGGTTCAGCTTTAGACTATCAGTACATTGTTATGACATGGAACATGATCTATGGTCTAAAAACCGTCAAATTAGTTTGATCCGGTGGTTGTAGACAAACCATGCACAACCCTATTAAGAATGTTCATGGCAAAAAATTATTTTTCCATTTAGGTATTTATTGAACCATTTATAAATTTTTCCAAATTGGATAGGACAATTTCTAAATAAGCTTGATTCAGTTTTAGATCATCAGTAAGCGGTTATAAGTGGAACCAGATCAACAGTCTAGCTTTACACAAATCGTATACAGCATTACTATGCATGTTTACGGCATAAAATTATTTTTCCATTCAGGACTTTGTTGGACCGTTTATAAAAATTTTTAAACCAAACCGGACTGGACCATTTCTAAATCAGTTTTTTCTGATTTTAGATCGTTAGTAAACACTTATAACATGAAACTGGATTGGCGATCTAAAAATCATTGGATACTAGATTGGTCTGATTCGCCAATTTTAGATAAGTCGTGCACAACCTAATAAAGCATGTTTAAGGCAAAAAATTGCTTTTCCATTTAGAACTTTAATGGACCTTTCATAGAATTTTAAAGGCAAACTAAGCCGAACCGTTATAACTTTTTTTTTTTTTTTTTTAAGAATTAAACCGCAGTCTGAAAAACACCAAATTGGTCCAGTTTGACAGTTTTAGACAAACCGTGCACAGCTCTATTAAGCATGTTTATCGGGAAAATTTGTTTTTCCATTTAGAACTTCATTGGACTGTTTGCAAAATTTTCCAAATCAAACTGGTCATTTCATGGTATTGAATGATTAAAGAAAATCGTAAGAACATGCTTGTATCCTTTTTGGTTGGGGAAAAAAATTCGGTTTGTCCTGTTTAGGGGTGTTCAAAAAAATTTCTAAACCGTCCAAACCACTCAATTCAAATCAAATTGAACCAAATTATTAATTTTTTTTGAAGTATTGGACAATTTAGTCGGTTTTTTAGTCTAACTTTTTTAGGTGGCTTGATTAGCGGTTTGGACTCCCCAAAAACCGCCCAAATCCTCAATAATTTGCCCAAAAAAACACATAATTTTTTTTAAAAAATATTTTTCTTTATTTTAATTTTTGTTGTTCATAATAGAGATTCTACAATTGTATAGTGCACCCTGCCACATTTTTATGAGTTTGTATTAAAACTGCGAATGGTGAACTTTTAGACATTTACAATTTTTTAAATTATATTGTAAACTTATACCTTTTTTATTTTATGAATAAACGGTTTTATAATTTTTTTGAATTATTAAAAACTTTTTTTAGTCATAATCTCAAACCGCCTAAACCAAACCACTTATTACTGATTTGGTTTAATTTGATTTTTGTTAAAAATATCAAACTTCCTAAAAATATATTATTCTAAAGTTAATTAGTGATTTCTAAAAAAGAAAAAGAAAAAAATATCCAAACTGACCGGGAACACCTCTAGTTCTGTTACTTGCTTTAGGCATTGTGATAGGTGACAAAATCGCTAAAAGGAACAAGTATGTGTTAGAGATTCCACATCCTTTGTTATGTAACATGTTTCCAGTGCTTTATATTATCGGTGTGTATACTTGACCGGAGTTGTAATATTGCACTTGTTTTCAAACTCACTTTTTTTTTTTTTTTCTCTTTTTTGTATTTCATTCCCTTAAGGCAACAAATTACACATCTACTAATATAGACCCTACTTCTAACAGTTTCTTATGTTGTTATGTAAGATAATATTACATCAATTATTACTACTTCTTACCGTGCCATCCGATGGTTTTTTTCTTCAATGGTCAAGTGGTGTTTGCTGATTCAGGACGATACAATGTTGCATATTTTTATCGCTGCCTAGTAATTTCCTCCAAAGCGTCTTTGACTAATGGTTTACAAGTTTTACAATATCAATTTTCAACTATTACCATAGTTTTTTATTGTACGAAACCATATTGACCTGTGTCCCAAACTTGGAAATTTGCTTCTCCATATTGCTTGATTCGTGAAAGTATTTAGCGCAAACTTGATTTTGATTGAGCTATTTAAGCGATCTTACTGTTGGGTTCCGCCCCATTTGTGGGCTGGAACAACAAGTGGGCTTCAAGCCCAAATGATAAAAAAAAGGAAGGCATGCTGCTCACGTGGGCAGCAAACCAGAAAAATAGAAAAGAAAAGAAGGAGAATCGGGAGAAGTAGAGTGCAGCCGAGGAAACCAGAGAAAAAGTGAGAGAGAGAAAGAGAAAAATGGTAGGATTTTGGTGCTTGTGTAAGATGATTGGGTGGCGAAATGTTGTCAGTTTCGGCTCAAATTTGACGTGAAGAATCCTTGTGGCGAGCTCTTCTAATCTACCGGACTAGATTTCTCATTTAGTCTCTCTTTAGTATTCTCTTAAGTACTCCTAATTTAGTGAGACTTAAGCTTTTCTTTGGTGTTATTATTGTTATCCATCTTTATTGATGATGTCCATATTGTTGGTGAACCAAGAATAATGTTTCTTGATGATATTATTGTTGTGAGCCTCTAGTTTGATTCTAGAGAGAAACTTTGTAATCTCATTGTTGATATAGTGGAAGAGATTTAAGTGGCCTAAGAATCTCGTGATTTTTACTCTCAATTTGAGAGATTTTTCACGCTAAAAATTAGTATTTCACTTGTGGTTGATTATTTTGATTAATTTATACATTAGTTGTTTGGTTTTGTTGACATTCTGTTTGAGATCTTATTTTAACACACAGAGAAAAAGTTTTATTCTGTAATTATTTGTTAGTTTTCCCAACACTTACAAACCTTCAAAAAATTATACTACAAATTATTTATTATTGGATCACACAGTACTCATAAATCTTACATTGTCGTTTTGATTCCATATCATCCTATATTCTCGTTTTTCACGATTTTAGCGATGTTACAGACCTCCCCAATTACTACGACATATTGCCAAATAAAGGAACACACTGACTACCCTATTTTTTACATCTTCATTTTCTTTCACGTTTTTTTATTTTGCTAACTATAGAAAATATTTTTTTTATTTGTCTGAATTTACATCTATACCCTTTAATTTGTCATAATTTACTTGTAAAAATTTACTGTGCATTTAATTTAAAAATTCGTGTTATAATTTAAATTATAATTCGTGATTCGTTATAATATTTTTCTTATAAAAAAATACGTATAAATTAAAAATAATTTTAAATTCATGAATTATACTGTTACACCTGCATATTTGTCAGAATTGGCTCTGACATTCTCTGCTCACTTATTTCCCTAAGCAACAACTGGCCGCCCAATGTTTCCCACGCATTGTACTACACCTATATTTTAGGCGTTCTTTTGCTCCTCCCTCATTAAATTCTGACCGTCCATTTTGATCCCACGGATATCGTTTTCCCGCCGGACTGACCAGGCAAAAGGTGCCTGCCGGATTAAAAACTATACCCAGATGTGAATTTTTTGTCATGTTCACCGCCTCGGAGAATGGCCTTCTAAATTTTTATTTAAATTTACTTGATCAACACTATATACTTGATCTGCTTTCTTGTTCAAGACATGAGATAGGAGTTGTTTCTGCAAACGTACCCGACATGTGGTTGGTCCCAAATCTAGTCTTAACGTTTTCAAGAAAGATTCTATTGCTTCCAAATTGAGGACCGAAGTTAAAAAGAGCTTTTGGCAATGGTTGTCTTGCCTATTCCAGCCATCCCGCATAGGCCAACAATATGAACTTCATCATCATTTAATTCAAGCTTTAATAATGATCTAAGCTCTCGCGCACGATAATATACTCCAACAGGGCAGGGGGCTACATGTAAGTTTGTGTTGCTCATTGTTATTCTTAAAATGTAATCTACGATCGCCTCCATAAGTTCTGCGTCATTCCTGGAAAACATTTTCGAAGCTAAATCAAGATTCACTCTGCAAGCATAAAAAATGAAATGGATAAAGGAAAAACTTCTAATGACCAGAAAATTTAGATTAAAAGGCATTGTCCCCTGCATGTAAACACGACATTGTTCGATACTAAGGAAAGAAATTCTTTCAAAATAAATACACAGGGCATTTGTCTAAGATCCACTAACAAATGCACGAGAGAAAAAATAACTAGTAGATTTGCGCAATTAATTGATTTAGCCAAGTTTTTTTTTATTTAAATTAAAATTATTTTTAAAGTGTATAAATCTAAATTTTTAATTAATATTTTTTTGAACAAATGTACTTATTTAATTAAAAAAATATTAATTAAGAATAAATAGTAAAAATTTATATCTATATACTCTAGAGATTTATCTCTGTTTTTTTGTTTTACGCATGTTTTGCTTTTGAGAAGCAAAGCTGAGACTTTAAGCCAAAATACTATACATTTATGTCTCATTTTTGTGAATTTGAATTGAAATTTGATATTTTTTTAAAAATTTGAATTATAGTAAAATAAAGTTAATTGTGATATTTTTTAAAAATTTATAATTAAAAGCTCTGATCGGTTAAATAAATTAGGCTCTACGGGCCTGGCTACACACACCAGTTTGTTAATGACTGGATTTGTCCTACACTGAATATTGACCGTAGGATGAGTTTCTTTTAATTCTTAAATGATCCAACGGTAGAAAGCTTCAGGGGCAGGAAGGGCAAGATATATTATGGGCTACCGGTTGAGGGTTCGTGAAGAAAAGAATAAAAAAAGCAAAAAAGCAAAAGGAAAAGAAGGGGCAAAACGCCGTTTAGTTCGCTGATTTGAGTTTTTAATCCAAGTTAAGATATGATTTTATGTGAATATTTTTTATTATAGTAAAAAAGTTAGATGTGACTGTTTCTGAGAGCTTTTCACTGTAGTAAAACTCAAATCAGCGAAATGAATGGTTTCGTGGGTATTGTCTAGTGCTGAAACATCGGGCGGCGGGCATGCCCGGTGTCTGAAAATTTTCAGGCACAGCGGGCATGTCCCTCTCGCCGCCCGACCACGGTTTTTTTTGGGCACGGGCTCGGGTAGCCCAAAAATATTAATCCCCCCCCGACAGCCGCCGCCGTGGAGAAGTCGTCCCCCGCCGTTCGCCGGAATTTTTTTAAATTTTCTGGTAATACCTGAAGTTGCCCGATTTTTGCCCAAACTGCCCGAATTTTTTTGACTGTTGCCCGAATTTTGTCCGTGCCTGAAAAATGCCCGATTTTTTTTTACCGTTAGCCCAAAAAATACCCGAATTTTGAATAAAAAAGGGTCTTTTTGCCCGAACCCGACCCGAACCCAAATTTTGCTTGAAAATTTGAACCCAACGGTCGGATTTCTTACCGTTGCCCGACCTGCCCGATTTTTGCCCGAACTGCCCAAAAATATAGTAGCCGTTGAACCCGAATGTTTGGGGAAAATTTTTTTTTTTCAACCCAAAACTCTCTCTCAATTTCTCTTAATCTCTCTCAAATCTCTCTCGAATCTCGATCTCTCTTAAGCTCTCTCAAAGCGTTCTCAATCTCTCTTATTTTTCATAATGGCTTCTTCTGGTTATGGTGGTGATATTCCCATTTATGCCCAATTCAACATCGAAGAAGGGCAATTTCCTAATGTTTTTCAAACGCATGAATCGCAAACTATGGAAAGAGTTGTTGATGAAACTGTAAATTCGACCCCTGGTGGACGTACTAGAGGTCGGGGACGTAATGGTGGTGGCACAAGTGGCTGTGGAGGAGAGGCAAGCGGTAGTGCTAGTGCAAGTGTTGCAAGTTCTAAGAAGAAATGCAAGCGTACCTCAGCAGTTTGGGAGCACTTCAACACATTCGAGGAGGTCGACAATAACGGTAACATTAAATACGTAGCTCAATGTAAATATTGTGGTGAGAAATTACAAGGTAACACTATTCACGGCACTACACACTTAAGAAGATACTCTGAAAAGTGTCTTCAAAAGCAAGGAGGCAGAGCTGATCTCTGCCAAACGTAATTATCGTTTGACCGCCAAACCGGCGGTCTAAGTACGTGGAAATACGATCCGCAAGTTGATCGTATGGAAATGGCATGATTAATAGCCACATTAGATCAACCACTAAGTTTTCCTGAACAAAGAAATTGGCAACGTTATATTAAAATTATACATAATCCTAATGCACAATTTTTTTCTAGAACTACTCTTAGGAAAGATGCATTAAAATTATATAAACAAGAAAA
>NW_010363940.1:37338-58740 GCF_000414095.1 Morus notabilis | reverse complement strand
AACCGCAACAACGAGATGACAATCCGCATTCATTCTTGAATGTTTTCGGGTTGTCTAAGAAGAAGAAGAAGAAGACGACGACGAGTCAAGGTCAAGAAGAATCTGGGAGTGGAAGTGGATCTTCATCAAGAGGTGGCAGTCGATTCAACGAGTTAATGACGTACTTGAGTGAGAGCTTAGTTATAGACAGTAGTGAAATGTTTGATTTGGTTGAGTGGTGGAAGGCACGAGCATTCACTTGGCCGATCCTAACACGACTGGCAATGGATATTTTTTCGATCCCTGTCTCCACTGTTGCAGCCGAACAAACATTCAGTACAACCGGCCGAATACTTGAAGAACGGATAAACGCATTGCAGTAGGATATTGTTGAAGCTTTAGTGTGCATCAAGGATTGGGACCGTTCCGACCAACGCTTACACGATACAATCTCACCGGCAAACCAAGAATGGATCGACGAATTTAATAGATTAACTTTTAATTTTCAAGACGATCATTCTGTTTCAAATTAAATTTTATTATTTTAATTTGTAAATATTTATTTACTTTGTAATTTTTAATTTGTATAGTGTTTATTGTAATCTTGTATAGACTTTGTAAGTTCGTCAAATTTGTAATTCGTCCCACAATGATTGCACTCTTTTTTCCTTACCAAGTTTTTATCCCAATTGGGTTTTCTTGGTAAGGTTTTTAACAAGGCAATCATGAATTACAAATTTAAAAATCAATGAAGAAGTAATTTTTTTTATATAGTTCGTGTGTTTATTTCAAATTTTAAATTATAATATACACATTGTAATTATACAAATACTTATACAACATAAAAATATAATATAAAATAAAATGAAATTCGGGCAGCCGGTCGGGCATCGAGCAGCTTGACCGGGCACGGGCAGGCATCCCCTGCCCGAAGCCCATCCATGGGCAATTTTCGGGTCGGGTCGGGTCGGCAGCCTGAATTTTTGGACAGTTCGGATTCGGTTATCAGACAAAAATTTAGACTTTTCAGTGATCACGGGCGGCCCGTCTAAAATTTCAGCACTAGTATTGTCTCCGTTTCATCTCCGAAGACTAGGGAAGAGATGGAGGAATTTCACCGTCGACGATTTAATCTTTGAGTTCGTGTTGATCGGTAAGTGAGTATTCTCTCCTTTCCACTTTTCCTACTCTTAAATTTTGGATTTTTTTTGGTCGAAAATAAACCAGAAACACTGTCAGTGTTTGAGAAATTTTGAGTAATTTGTGGGTTCTCTCTCCTTTTAACTTCGCCTATCCTCTTAAATTTTGGTATTTCTTGTCGAAAATAAACTAGAATCACTGTATATGTTTCAGACTTTTTTAGTAATTTGTGAGTTTTCTCTCCTTTTAACTCTGCCCAGGCTCTTAAATTTTGGAATTTATAAGAGAAATCAAAGCTTCAACTAAATCTTCACACCACCATTCTGAGCACTTGGACAGATCAGTAACATTTTCAATGGCAACCAAGGAATCGCTTTGGATTGACATGCTCTTCCCGTTTGTAATTCAAAGTTGTTTCCACATCATATTTGGTTGCCATAAGTTCTGCTTCCAAAACTGACTTGGAATGCACAAATTCTGTACGTCTTCCACTGAAGGTGGAGTCCAAATTGTAGAAAACAATTCCCACAGCGCTCCTTCCATTTTCCCAAGCAGCATCCACTTGGAAAAATACTTCTGCAGTAGTCCCGTTACTGTCCGCAGCCTCTTCGGCTCAAATCATTTTTGCGTATCAAATGATTGTCTTTGCAGAGTCTAACCACAAAACTTCTATGCCCAGCCCAGATCATCTTCCCCTTTAATTGCATGCAAAATGCATGACAGGTGGTACAAAGGAAGGAGTGAAATTGCATGAAACTTATTATCACCTTCACGAGAAAAATATCCATGATCAATAAACGACATCACGTTTTGCTTTCATTAAAAACGACTTTTGATTCCAAATTGCAGTCTCAAATACCCGTTACGACTCCCCGTCTCTTTGTTACGACTCATCACATGATCCTTACGCTACTCTTGGGGCTATAAAATAAATTATTTTTTTGATAATTGATATATAACTTTACCATTTTTCCGTCAAAAGATATCAGTAAAAAGCATAAAAGTAATATATAATTCAAGTCATTTTACCCATTTGCCCTCCATAACAATTTCTTTGTCAGATATCTCTCATTGGGAAGCGTGAGCAGGTAAAAAACATGTACATGTATATGTACGCAAAGCCCGGTAAATTTTCTACATTTTTGCTGTCCACGTCAACTATGTGAGTGTGGGAAATGTGCCCCAAAAAAAGGTGCAGGTTCACTGAAAACGCCTATATACATATATAATAATATTAGACATTTAATAGATATTATAAATAGGTTTTTTTTTTTTTTTTTTTTTCCTGTGGTTCCTCACTATTTTTAAAAGGAAATTTTTCTCATCATAAAAAGTTAAAGAATTAACGTAATTGATTAAATGTTTAGCGTAATTCTCTTAATAAGGGTGTGTTTAGTTTGTTAATTTAAATTTTTAATTTGAGTTAAGATGTGACTTTATGTGAGAGTTTTTTACAATAAAAAAGTTAAATGTGATTATTTTTTAGAGCTTTTTACTGTAGTAAAACTCAAATTTTAAACTCGAATCGGTGAAATGAACGGATCTAAATTGTAAGAAATATTATTTTAGAAATCATAAGTCATTTTTAAGCATATGACAAATAAAACATGGTAATGTACTACTCCAAAATAAATGTTCATGTATGACCGGATGTGCCTATTAAAAAAAGAACATGACAGATGTAATTCTTTACGATAATATTATTTAGGTTTAATATGACAATTGATTACGATGAAATGACTGGTTTTAACAATAAAAATGATAGTCATTTGTTGATGTATTTTTTAATATTTTTCATATAATTATTTATGAAAGATATACATGACGGTCGTTTACTGTTATATATTTAAAAATAATTTTTAGTTTTTAACATAATAATTATTGCGACTCAATATAAAAAAATTACGTTAAATGTTTAATCAATTACGATTAACATATGAGCCGTTACAGCGCATATAAGGGACTTGTCTCCATTTTCAAACTAGAGGGCTAAACAACTACTTATAAACATATAAGCCTCGTTCACTTCGCGGATTTGAGTTTTCAATTTGAGCTGAGATGTGACATTTTTTAAGAGCTTTTCACTGTAGTAGAATGCTATGTTCACCATGGGTGAATGTGGCATTAGATTTCCATGTAATTATAAAGGCATGCGGATTTAAATTTTTAATTTAAGTTAATATGTGATTTTATATGAGAGTATTTAACTGTATCAAAAAAATTAATTGTAATTTTTTATAAAAATTTTTAATTATATTAAAATTAAAATTTAAAATTTAAATCGGATGTCTCATTCACTTTGCGAATTCGAGTTTTCAATTTGAGTTGAGATATGATATTTTCTGAGAGCTTTTTACTGTAGTAAAAAAAAAAAAAATTAGATGTGATATTTTTTAAAAATTTTTTATTATAAAAATCTAAAATTAAAAATTTAAATCGGTAAAATGAACGAAGCCTAAAAAGTACAGCGCAGAGGCTAGAAGAAAGGCCTACAAAGCGGAGAAGTCTCCAGCGAATTGTCTAATCAAATCACATTGGAAAGAAGAAAAAATAAAAGATGATTTTTTTTAAAAAATGAAAAGATTTTTTTTTTATACTTATAAATAGACATACAAACTTCACGGAGATACTCATTCAACACATTTCTCAAATCTTACGTATTTCTTACTCTTTAGTTTACTTTAGAGCTTCCCAAAGGGAAAAAAACACTTGAAGGTTATAATTTATTATATTTGTTGTTAATTAATTTTGTATTGTTACAAGTTAATTTAATTGTATAATTATTAGTTTTATTAATGATATTACATATTAATTAATTGTTATTTTTTATTGAAGCAATAGATCATTACATGAAAGGATGTTTCGAATTTGGTGATTAATGAAGAAGAACAATTAGAACTGAATCATTATCTTAAGTTGGTGGTTCTTCTGAAGTGACTTGTAAAGGCAAAAGTAACGTGCAACGAACTTTATCGATTTAACTTTGATGGTATTATTACGAGCCAACTTTTGAACTGTTAGTTAGTGACAATCACCACCGCTCACGTCATGTTTAACTTCACACTTTTTGCAATGCTTCTCTAAGGAGATGTTTGTGTAATGGATTAGAATCATAATATTAGAATTATTTTTGATTTATGTGTATGTTTTGTGAGAAAAAATACTGTAGCGAATAATGAATTATGATTCGAATCGATATATGAATCCCCCAACCAAACAAAAGTGATCAATATTAAAAGAGGATTTATATGTGTAACTTTTCCATTCATTTTGCTTATTCGAGTTTAGAATTCGAGTTTTGCTACAGTAAAAAGCTCTAAGAAACAGTCACATCTAACTTTTTTGCTACAGTAAAAAGCTCTCACACAACATTACATCTCAACTCGAATTAGCGAACCGAACGAGCCCAGTTTGTACACTTTGCAAATTGCACACTCTTCCATAACACCATTCTTGTTTGGACGCTTTACAATATCAAAATAATTTCAAACCGGTGAAGTTCGTTGCACTTTCCTTTCAAAGGGAGTTAACAATAACAATCTCAGCATTTTCGATATGAAGAACCGCATTCAAGTTTCCCATACCAAAGAACCCCTCTTTTTTTACGTCAATCTCGCCAAGGTACGCCATCTTTCCTCTATTTCTTTCTTTTTGCAATTCGTTTCTATTAGTTTTTCTTTCTTTATCTTTGGAATTCACTCTCTAAAGCCTGCTTGTGGATGCTCAACAAAGCAAATTCTGAATATTGTATTAAATATTAATTAGTCAAAAATTACACTTGCCCCTATGAAGAGCTTAATGTTTTCTTAGCAGAACAATGACAACTGTTCATGTGTTATCCCAACTAGGCCATTTGTTTCTATTGCGTTCTTTTAGCTACAAAGAGAAGCAATCAAAAGGAAATATGTTTCTTAAGTTCCATTGAATGTCATAAATAAATACTCATTGTTGTTTATGTAAATTGCGTTTGCAGAGGTACATGCAGTAGCACAATGAGGTGGAACTGTCTGTTCTTGGAATGGGTACTATTATGTTGATTTATTCTCGCTTTGCGTTTACATTGCCTGATTTTCCAAGTTTTGGACATGTAATTGTACTATTTGGAAGCCTTTTGTTTCTGATTCGGTAATTTTCATCTATCTACAGCTATTGCTACAGTTATTACGATTACTGGATCCTGAAGAATAATGGATTGGTTGTTGAGAAGAGTGAGATATCTACTATTATTAAACCAACCAACCCTTTTCTTTTCTTCTTTTATACGTTGTTTTTGCTTTTTTTATTATATCTTTTCTTGTGCAGAGATCATGACTTCAACTGTTGACATGAGGGAGAATGCAGCAGGATGGCCTTTGCAAAAGGCAAAGGTAAATTGTGTATATAATGCCTAACTAATCCGTAAAATGTGTTACAGGACGCCATGACATGAGGTCAAAAGTGCCTGATAATATTCTCTCGAGAACGATGCTATTTAGCACCGACAGTGCTGAGTATCATCCAACCGCTAACAGAGAATGAGTCCTAGGATCATATTTCTTGGCATTTGCTGAGGTGATCTGCTAATGTTCACCTGCCATTACCAGGATCATATTTCTTGGATTCTTGTAAAATTTATCGTGTGAATCTTGGATTCTTTTCAGCTTTCTATTTCGGAAAGTGTGAATCTTGTTGCAAGTTCTATAGTTGTCTTTGTGAACTGCCAAAAAGTCTTTTTGCTCCCGATTTGTATTTATTTCTTTGTGGTGGAGATTGGAGCGTGGCTAGCTTCTTTTATAATGATGATGATGATAATAATAATAATAATAATAATAAGTTATTATTTGAATTTTTTTCAATATGTTAACATCTATGTTAATTTTTATGTTCGTCAAATCTACATAAAATCATATAAAAATTAAAAAATACGTAAATTTGATGATTAAAAAAACATAACTTATCAGACTTATTAGTACGTCAGGCGTATTAGAAAATTTTTTTTAGGGAAATAGTAGAAAATAGGCTAATTTGAAAAGCTTAAGAAAGTATATAGGCCAACTTTTAGTTATAGAAATTAATAGGCCATAATTTATCGAGTTATGTTCATAACCAGATAAGTTATGAATAAACTTGTTAAGTTATGGTTTATAACCAGACAAGTTATGGACAAAAATCGAGAATAACTTGTCAAGTTATAGTTCATAATCAGACAAGTTATGGACGAAAATAATAATTTGACCTATTTATTAACTTATGTAAACTATCGACCAATTAATTTTAATTCATCTCAAATCTTAGTCTATTTCTTTCTTTCTCCCTTTTTTTATTATTATTGTTGTTATTTTTGTTATTTTCTATGCGATTGCCTTAGGAGAATAATTGGACTCCTACTCCTGCATACTAATAACGTTTTGACCAATTGACTTTTTCCTTTTTTTGCTAAAACGTATTGGCAACTTTGACTCTTGACATGTTTTGAGGCAACTATAAGAATTGCAATGGAAGGAGCAACCCAATGATAGGGCAAACACTGCTTGGGCAAACACTGCTTCTGATCAAGTCAAGTCGCCTTAACAAAATCATGGCTGCATAATCCTGTAGCTCAGCCAACTAAGTAAGACCACATTCTCATTGTGGTTGACAAATTGAGCGAAGCTGCTTAAAGAAAAACGGGTCGCTTAAATAAACTCTCAAAAACACCAGTTCTAACCTCAAAAACAAGGCTCCCTGAACTGAGTTGCAAACAAAATCCAGCAGTTTAAATAAAAAAAAAAAAAAAAAAAAGAAGGGCAAAAATAAATAAAAGCCGTGTTCTCGAAAGCCTTCTATTTTTTTTCTTCTCTGCTACCAAGAACACAGGAGTGTATGACTTTCAATTTACTCTTTCAAATGAAACCTCGTCTATGCTTCCTCGTCGTTCTCCACCAAGATCCTCTTGCACGCCTCGTAGCACATGAATGAAATTCCTGCCGCAGGCACTAACTTCATGCAACTAGGACCAAGCCCTCTATATAAACCCTGAATCCCTTCTTGTTCAAGTATGCTTGCAAGTGCATGAAGAACATTCTTGTATACCTGCCTTCCACTTAAGGCCCCAACTTGCATATGTTTGCGAGCAACCTCGAGTGGAAAAGTTGCACTACTTGAGATAGCACCAGCTGCTGATCCAATGAGAAGTGTTTCAATGTTGCCGATCTTCTCTTGCTTGAAAAACTTCCGGTAAGCTTTCCGTAATGTGTCGTAAGCAAAATAATTGGTGGCTGCATACGGGATTACTCCGACAATACTTGGGGCCAGACCTCTGTAGAGTTCAGCAGGTCCCTCTTCTTTCACGATTTTTAAGAATGCATCAAGAAGGCCATTATAAACTCCTCTCTGTACAATGACAACAGTGTAGATGGTGAAATCACAATCTGGTTCACGATTGTTGAATGAAGAAACAAAGATCGTGGTATTTTCAACGTACTTGTATGGTTAGTCGCGTCTTGACTAACTCAAGGGGATATGTGCACAGCGTTGAGCTAACTCCAGCACAGGCCCCAGCAACTAACGAGGCAGGAATTGGGAGTTTGGGCTGTTCACCAGGTTTTGGTGATAAGTGCTTGTTCACTGTGTCGTAAGCAAAGAGCTGCAGAGACAATAGTGTAAAGGTTTAGATACAAAAAATGAAGTTATATAAATGTCTCGTAGAACACGAGGGTATGACGATGAACACATCCACAGATTATAGGTCAAACCCAAAGTTTCATTGCAAGCAGTTTCTCAGACACACCTTTCTTACCCACAAAATGTTGAAACAAATTCCACACATAATTATTCTATGGATTTCAAGGATCTTTGATATATTAAGGTAATCTTGTATTTAAGTACCAAAAGACAATGTCTGAGTCTAATTTCAATAAAGGCCAATCTTGTATTTAAGTACTAATTTCAATAAGTGTTACAGCCACCTTTGCTCCACCCAATTTCTTCAGACGTAATCAAACTTTATCAGATGCACATTCCAAAGATAAAGCAAAAAAGGGCCTATCCTTATAAGCATTTGTATCTCACAAGAAATCAAAAGAACAATAATAGCCTTGAAAACCTCAGAAGGAAAAAGTAACAAACAAGGAAACACAATAAAAAGCAACTCACAAAGCAGTTCCACATCCATGCAAACAAACACACAGGTCTGACATCAAGAAAACAGAATGAAAAATTCCATACTCTAAGCTTGGAAAAAAATAATAATAAATAAATAATAACAGCCAACAGGGTTTGGCACAAATAGTGAGCAACCAACAAGAAAAAAAAAAAGAAAAAAAAAACCCAAATAGTAAAAGCAATTCATTCACAAATTCATCAAGACAATCAACAATAAAACCTTCTACAATTACAAACCCAAATAATCAATTAACCAAAACAAACCAACAATCAAAGTAAGGTAAAGGCTGAGAATTCATCACCTCTATGGCCTTGCTCGGCGCAACCCGAATCACATTGACGAAATTGCCCCTAAACAATCCCATCCACCCATCCGTCTTCATAATTTCATGGAAAACCTCCGTCGTCGAGTGCCCACTGCTCCCGACCATCAGGTGCGTCCTTATGGTCTCCAGCGGCGCCACCGCGCTCCGCGACACCGCGCCGGCGATCGCGCCGCTTATCAGCCTCCTCAGCGAAGGATTCGACACCTTAATCTTCAATTTGAGGCCGCTGCCGTTCTGCTTCTTGCTCTTCTTCACTCTCTCCTCCTCCGAAGCCCCAAAAGTCCGAATTCCCTCGACGTACTTCACGTACAGGTCGGCGTACGGAAGCCGAACTCCGCCGCCGTCCTCGCCGCCGCCGCGAGGGTTCGGCGGGTTCGGATTTACCCCGCCGAAGCCGCTCATGCCGACCTGTCCGACGCTGGCGAATAAGCCGCCGGGGTGGTAACTCGCCTCCTGAGAAAACCCCAACCCGCAAACAGAGAAAACGACATCTTTGTTCCTGTCGTCGAATGGCTGAATCCCCCCTGTCTTACCCATTATCCAAACCCCGTGTCGGACGCTACCTTTCTTCTTCTTCTTCTTCTTCTATGGTTTATCGAAGGGGCTAAACGCCTGAATTCATCAATTTTGCAGCTTTTGAGAAGTAAATACGGGAATTTTAATAAATGGGGTTGAAAATATATGTTTTTTTTACACGGGGAATCTGGAAATATAAATAAATAAAACAAATATGAATTGGAGAGGGCCGGAAGGTGGAGAAGTGACAAAGGAATCCGACAGAGGAGGCGGCGACAGCGAGGGGAAGGAAAATCTGGAGGCAAACCTTTAAGAGAGAGAATGAGAGAGAGGAGAGAGAGGAGTAGGTGAACGATGTTGAATCTCTCTCTCTCTCTGTTCTCTGTTGGGGCGTCTGAGGAAAGTTTATATATGTGTATTTATGTGCGTGTGTGTGTATATATGTGTGTGTATATATGTTATACATTATATATTATATATATATGCGTGTGTGTGTTTGGATTGCTTTAGCTTTGGTTGCTGTCTGTTGGTCTCGTGGGAGTGTTTGAGAAGAGTTAGGTTTCGGTTTAGGGGAGTGACAAACGTCCTCTCTCTACCAAACAAAACCTAAGCCTTTGAGTCAACTAAGGAGTTTTTTCTGTTATTATTATTATTATTGTTATTATTTATGTGTCAGAAGAAGAGTATAAAAAATTTAAATAGAGATGTATAAGAAGAAATTATTTTAATGAAAAATTAGATAGAAATAAATATTTATAAGAGTTAATTTGGGGAAAGAAAAAAAGAGTGTGTATTAGGGAAAAAAAGATAAGAATGGAAAAAGGGTAAGACGAAAAAAGAAAAGAGAGAAAAAAATAGGTACGAAATATTTTGTCAGAGAATGAGAATTTAAATGAAATTTAAACAAAAATATGTATAAGAAAATTTTATTTCAGTAAAGAATTAGAGAGAAAAATATAGTTTAGAGGGAATTTTGGGGGAAAAGAAAAATATATAAAATAAAAAAGATAAGAATGAAAAAAAAAGAGGAGGCAAATAACAAAAGAGAGTAGGAAAAAGTAATAAAAGTAAAGTTTTTTTTTATAAAAAAAAATGAATTTAACGACACGTTTTGGGCAGAACATGAAAAAAAAAAAAAAACATTTACTTTTAGTAGATTGGGTATAAGATATTAGGATTATTATTTTTTTTTTTGAATTTCTTAATTGATAATGGCTGGAGAATTTTTTTCACATTTTGCTTTGGCCAAATAGAATCTTTTTTTTTTCTTAAAAAAAAAAAAAGAGGAATCTTCTCCGCATTGTTAAAAGAATATAATTAAAAAAAAATTCTCCACATTGTAAAGCCAAGAGCGTGTCCCCGTGTATTGCTAAAAGGAAAAGGGTTTTCTTGTCATTTAATCATAAGCATATATAGTATGGGGATAATCATATAAATATATGAGAGTTATTTTGTGTATTGCTAAAAGGAAAAGGGTTTTCTTATCATTTAATCATAAGCATATATAGTATGGGGATAATCATATAAATATATGAGAGTTATTTTGTGTATTGCTAAAAGGAAAAGGGCATTTAATCATAAGCATATATAGTATGGGGATAATCATTTATATGAGAGTTATTTTGGTCCAAGCCACAAAAGCCAAATTAATCAACATTTTTAACTTAAATAAAAAATCAATTTTTTAATTCTTCTATAAAAAAAAAGAAATATTTTATCATTATTGGTGAGACCCATGACGATAGGTTATTTGAGTTAAATGTGAGTCTAACAATTTATAAATAGGAATAGAGACAAAAATTTCAGGCCGTCTTACGTGACTCGGCCCTAAAGAATGGAAGGTTAGCCAGACTCTTAAAGCCCGACGGGTTTAGAGTCAAGCTGGGTTGGTATGAAATTTTATAAGAGAATTCTTTAAAAAAAAAAATAAAAGCACTTTGGGTCGGCCTAAAATAGTTTTATGCCTAGAGTATCCAAACCGATCGGAGGGTTAGGGTCGAGACTGGGCCAATAGTGCGGGTTTCGAACCGAACAGACCCAGACTTACAGCTTTATATAAGGATGACTTCACTTGCCAACCTGATTATTTGTCAATACCTAACCATAACGACATGGTGAACGAGATCTTTTTGGGCTTGAGTTGGGTTTGGGTTTGGGTTTGAAAGTTTCTACCCGTCATGAGTTCATATTTAGAGGCCTTGCCCTGTTTAATTTTATTCTTTTCAAAAAAGAGAAAAGACCCAAAATACCTTGTGTATTTTGTTAAAATATCATTTGTGCACTTTTTATTATGCAAATACTAAAAACACCCTATGAAATCATACTCAAAATACTTCATAAAGCAATCAAAATTTTAAAATACTACCATCATCCTTCTCAATCCATATTAAATGTTATCTTAAATATGACTTAATTATTAAATAAAAAATTTCAAAATGTTGAAATAAATTTTCAATCAAATAAATGCTTCAATTATTTTGAGAATTTTAAATTTTTTAATATAGATTTTATTTAATATTTTAGTTTAATAATGTTTTAATTTGTTTTTAATAAAAGTTAGGAACGATAATGTTGGTATTTAAAAAAAAAAATACCTCATGGGGTATTTTGAATACGATTTTATAAATACAAGGAATGTTCAGGGTATTTGTATAATAAAGGTGGCAAAACATGTATTAACTAAAATAGGGTGTTTTCCGTATTTTGCTTTAAAAATTTTTAGTATATTTATTTAATCGATATGTTGTAATATGTATTTTCTTTCTTCTTTATCTTTAGTGGTTAAATCTAGTTGTCTAATATTATATTACGGGGTCATTGTATTTTCATAAGGATTTTCAATATAAATGATGGTAAATTAAAAATTGAAATAATAAATATATATTTTAACGTTTAGTTGGAGGATTCAAACCATGTGATTTGAACTATTTTCAATTTACGTGAATTTTTTGTGAGAGAAAACACTGTAGCGAACCATGAATCATGATTCGAATCAGGGAACGAATCCCTCTACCAAACATTAGTTATTTTTAGTAAACTAGTTAAAAGATTACTCTCAGACTTTTGAAATTAATAGCGTGCAGGTGAACCGAAACCCTTAACATGGTGGGAAAAGGCTTTGCACCATTTTTAAAAACATAATGAGAAGATGGGATAATATAATATATTGTCTTCTCTCAAAGTTTAGAAAGAAAACGAATATGTTCCTTCTTTGCTTGGCACATGACTAGATCAAATTAATTAACAAAATATAAATCGGGGGACCGAGATTACGAATACAATTTCTGGGAAAAAATATTACAAGAATTATAATTTAGGAATAATTTTTGTAATTAATCCTTAGGGTTATGGTTCTTTATGTTGATTTTGCCGTCCATATTGTTTCTCAAAGCTCTATATGAATTCCAAGAATTGTATCTTGAGTAATGCAAAATGATACGTCCACTTACTTCTACCATTTCGATTTGTTTTATTGGTTTAGCATAACAAATCCTAGTAAGAGATGTTGGTGATTTCTGTTGGGAATAGTATCCTAGAAGCATGAGATGTAAAAAGATATTTATTATTTATTTAATAAAAGAGTTTATTCATCATTTTATGTGCATATATTTATGAATATTTTATGAATATCAAATAAAATTCCTTGATTATTTATGTAACCTTAAACATGGTATATAAGTGTTGTATGCGAGAGGATAATGTTTAAGGATAATAATCAAAAGTAATTGTTCATAATGAATTTAATTAAAGTTCGGAATCTTTAATTAAAACATTATTAATACATGTCATTCCCATTTAGAATAGAACGGTGTTATCCGCACTGTTAATATGGCGAGATATTGAATGAGTGTATTTCGCATAATGAGATTATGTGGAACATGGACGCAGATACAATATGAATTTCTAATAATTTCCGATAAGCATAGAAATTCTAATTGAGTCTACCGATGGTCATATATAGGATAATCTTAATCCTGAGTTCTTAACAAACTCCTATTTATGGATTTATGTCTTTTGACTTACTCGGTACGGATTTCGAAACGCTGAATCCTATTCCTTGTATTTTGGAGACATAATGAAATAGGTAGCTGGGAATGTTATTATACGAGATGGAATCCATTCCTTCTTGAGAAAGAAGCAGACACTAGTGCAATAGAAACTCGGGAGAAAGAGGAAAATATGCCAAGATTTGAGATGAATTAAAATTAATAGGTCAATAGTTTACATAAGTTAATAAATAGGTTAAATTACTGTTTTTGTCCATAACTTGACTAGTTATGAACCATAACTTGACAAGTTATTGTCTATTTTTGTCCATAACTTATCTGACTATCAATCATAACTTAATAAATTTATTCATAACTTATCTAATTATGAACTATAACTTAAAAAATTATAAACTATTAATTTTTATAACTAAAAATTAACCTATATACTTTTTAAAATTTTTCATATCGGCGTATTTTTTACTATTTACCGAGAAGTACTAGCACAAAAAAGCGCACTGCTAGTGAGGCTTTGGGGTTTTACATCAGTCTTGGCATTTCAGTTCCTTCGAGTTCCGTCATCAGTTGTCGTTCCAGCGATTTCGGAAGGAGAACAACAAGCGATTGAATCGAATCGAATCGAAGAAGATGTGGTACTTGTGCGTGTTCTACCACAGATTGTTGGACTACAGGAAAGCCGAGGTCGAATCTCTCGCCCACCTTTTCGGAACTTTCGACGCCGACGACGACAATTACTCCCTGGAATGGAGGCTTCCCCAGCACCACCACTCAGATTCCCCTTTCCACTTCGTCAATCTCCCCTCCGAAGATATCGCTCGCAAAATCGCCAACCGAAGTAATTACCGTTTTTCCATTTCCGTTTCTTCTTTCAATTTGTTCTGCGACTCATTGGAGCGTTTTTTTTTTCTGTGGGTTATTGTATTAGGTATACTTGTGAAAGGAATGTATGAGCTTTGGGGAGAAGGCAGCAGCTACGAGGAATTGGAAGAGGCTGTTAAGAGATATCCGGAGGAGCGGAAATTGCCCTACTTGGATTCTGGAAGCACTTTCAAGATCAATGTCGATAGCTTTGGGAAGGTCCTCAGCTTTCAGGAACAAAATCAACGCATGCAGAGTCTCACTTACATCCCTTTCAAGGTTTTCCCTTCTTTCTTTCCCCACTTTTGATGATTTTTCGTTATATATATATATATATACATATATATTTGTTCAGATAGGAGTAGAATACCGGATGCAATTTTGCGCAGTCTTTTTAAGTGTATTTATTAGTATGAATTGTTTCTTATTCACATCTTTTTTTTTTTTTGGGTCGAAATTTGCTATTTAAACTTGTTATATAGTTACCGGACATTTTCATTTGGGTCCTTCTATGGTGAACTCCCGACAATTGTGCTTGTTCACTAGTCTATTGTAACTTTTATAACTTCACCGCTTTTAAAATTCACAAGTCTGTCGTAAGTTATACAACTTCAATATTTGAAGTTAGTAAGTTCTAACATGAAATGTGCAAGTTATCGTGTTCTCTGCATGGTGTCCGGAATTTTTCTTCCAGCACCATAAAAATTCAATTATATATATATATATATATTGGTAATCTGTGGCTGCCTGTGTAATTTTTCTTGCTTTCCTTTAATGATGCTTTTGATTGTTTTGTAATTCTCCATTGTCACAATGCCTTTTGTTTTGAAAACTGAAGAACATGGCTGTTTGGGTGGCGTTATTTTAATTTTTAACCACTGATAGATGTTTGTGGTGCTTGATATGTTACAGGGTCGAGTTGATTTGAAAAATCCGGATCACAAGTTTTGGCTTATGGAAACTGATGATTATGGGTCTAATAATGGGCTTCCGCCAATAGTTGAAAAAAGAATCTTTTTTGGTCGGGAGATTGGCGGTGCAGATAGAAAACTCATACCGACTTATCAGTTAAAGAGCCGCACCTATCTTGGGCCAACTGCCATGGATGCAGAAATGGCTTTCTTAATGGCCAATCAAGCACTGGCGATGCCAGGGAAGCTTGTGTATGATCCCTTTGTTGGCACCGGAAGCATTATTGTTGCTGCAGCTCATTTTGGGGCAATGACTATGGTCTGCATTCCTTTCTCTTCTTCTTTTGTCTCTTTATTTTTTTTTTTAGTTACTTATCCTCTCGAGATGTTTGTTTGCTAAAAAAGATATAAACTGGTAAACATGAATGATTTTTCATTTATACGCTAGCCATACAGATAGTTCCCTTTCAGTTTGGACTGATGTAAATTGTTCAGGGTGCAGACATTGACATCAGGGTCGTACGTGATGGCCGTGGTCCTGACTGTAATGTCTGGAGCAATTTCAAACAGGTGAATGAATCTGCTAAATAATTATGATCCATTTAACTCGAAAAAATTGTTACAAGTATCACTAGAATGGTTTAAGATTACATGAAAATAAGTTACAATTATAAAAAGTTACAATGTGCAGCGGTTCTGTTCATTAAATGCTTGCTAAGTCATCTTTGAGGCTTGACAAAAAAAAAATTGTGAATAATTTGTTTTGCAGTATGGATTACCAATGCCAATTGCATTGTTAAGGGCAGATAACAATCTTCCGCCTTGGCGTCCGGGGTTAAAAGAGGTAAGCTTACCCTGTTTTATTGCATATTGGAGTGATAAACTCATCAAGCTATAGGGCCCGTTTGATTCACGCGTTCAAGCCAGTGATTCTGATTCATTGGCGGGGAGTTTGTGAGAGAACCATTAGTGTGAAATTTTTGAATTCAAATTCCTTGTGAGAGGAAAACACCGTAGTAAAATCAGAATCATAAGTTTAAATACATGTCAAATGGACCCATAGTGATTCATTTTTCATTCAATCTTAGAGACCTTAGTGAAGTGGCATATGCATGTACTCTTTTTGTTCTACATGTTGTTATGTCCATTACTCGTTTTACTTTCTACTTTATATCCAATTGAAATATTAATGTCGGTCTTAGATATTACCTCTGTGGTCACAATTGTGCTATTTTACATACACTCTCTCTGAGAAGAAAGTGGTTGGTTTGAACTCGGAAGATTGGTCATTGATGTATAAAATCTTTCACCTTCATGGGCCATGGGTTTTCTTTCTTACACTTTCTGATCATCTTCTAACAGGACCATTACTAAGTGCTTCATTATGTTTCCTTGTTTAAAATTCTTTTCTGTTCATATAGGTATTTGATGCCATAATCTGTGACCCTCCTTATGGAGTTCGTGCCGGGGGACGCAAATCTGGTGGCCGGAAATTGCTAAAGGGAGTTGTGAGCCCTTACGTTGTTCCCGATGACAAGAGGAGAGACCACATACCATCAACTGCAGCTTACAGTTTAGTCGAGTGTGTGCACGATCTGCTTGATCTTGCTGCCCAGATGCTTGTTATGGGTGGCAGACTCGTATTCTTCTTCCCTGTATTGAGAGAAGATTATGTAGAGAACAATTTCCCGGAGCACCAGTGTTTCAAACTGATTTCTGCTTCCGAGCAGATTCTCAGCTCACGGTACAGCCGAGTGTTACTGACCATGGTTAAGATTAGTCTGTACACCGAAGAAATTGCAGAGACGGCTAGGCTAAAACATATAGAGTTCAAGGAGAATCATCTGAAGTGGTTAGAAGATGGTAATCTTCACTCTGCTGTTTTCAGTACGGCTGATTCTAATTCAAATGCAGGTAGTGAAGGGAAATTTAGTAAAGATCCAAAGCCCAAATACAGGGGAAAATACGTATAAGATTGACTAGAGGCTGCTTCATATATAGGCTTTAGCTTTGGTAACATGCTTGAACAATTATAATTCTGGGGATGCGGTTTTTAGGACCATTTATTATTGATGTTTTTTTTGTTCTCATTTTCGGAGAGATAGACACAGATAGCACTACCTCGAGGATAAGTGAAAAGGCTGAAAGCTGATTATTTTGTTAGCGTATTCTTTACTCGGAAAACTAATAATATGATGCCCGTTTTCTTTTCTATGCATGAATATGACTGATACTTTCGTGATTACCTACGCTATTTACTGCGACCACCACACAAGTGTTATTTATCAAAATGTTATTGTTCAATGTAAATGTAATTTGATTCTGGATTTGGAACCTACTCTTTGGAAGCGACAACATAACTTAAATAACAAGCTAATGATAATGAAAACGACGGAAGAACTAAAAACGACATATGAAAACAACATAATTATTCTATGAAAAAACATAATTATTAGGGTATTTTACACATTTACCCCTTGAATTTGTATGACTTTAGCAATTTGTCTCTTGAATTTTTAATTTTGACAAGTTGACTCAATTTGTAAAATTGTTTCAATATGCTCTCTTTCGATAATGAACATGTTAAATTAGTGTTAAAAAACACGTTTAACGAATAACTCTTAACTTTTTAATTCAAATGTAATATCAATTTTTAATCCTTTACATTTGATAAAAACTTTGAGCAAAATTCAGTAAAATGGGGCATAATGCAATAATTTTACAAATTTAGGGGTTAATCGTCAAAATCAAAAGTTCGATCGGTAATTTGCTAAACCACGACAAATTTAGGATAATTATGCTAAAAACCCTAATTATTTTTCACAAACAAAACTGAGAACTCCAATTCTTCTTAAAAAAATAAAATAACAAAACTATAATGGGATCTAATCTAACCTACCAAACATAAAAGAGCTTTGACACTTTTTGATGAGGCTGTCACGTGACAACTCTTCCTCGTACCTCTCTTATTTTCTTTATTTTCTTTATTTTATCTTTATTTTTTAAAAATGTTTCTTTATTTTTTTGTGAATATTGTTTACATTTTATTTATGTTTTTTAAAAATCTATTTTTTCTCATTTCACTCTTATGAAAGTAATTTTTTTATATGTATTCCTATTTTATTAGCTTTTTTTACGGATATCACTTGAAATTTTTAAATTTTTAAATTTAGTTCTTTATTTTTTTCTTAGCAATTGACCCCTTCAACTTAATTTTTTACAATTAAGGTCCAATAAAAAATAACGTGTGCTTTTTTTTTTTTTTTTACGATTATGATCACATGAAGCACATGTGAGCATCTGTTAAGTGTTATTAAGGTCATTTTTCAACTGGTTGTATTCGGGCACATTAGATGTAACGATCCGCACTTCTACTTGGTATGATATTGTCTACTTATAGGTGCCCAACATCCTCGTTGGCCACGGTTCTGACTAGTTATTGGCTTTGACACCATATGTAACGACTCACACTTACACTTAATATGATATTGTCTGTTTTGAGCCTGAACATGCATGGTTTTGCTCTTGGGGTTTCACCCAAAAGACCTCAAACCATTGATAGGTAGTGTTCTTTCTTTAAACCGGGACCTATCACTATCCCCAGACGATGTGAGACTACATAACTTACAATTCCTTAACCTTATGCCTCAAGCGATTTATGGCTGCCACATTAGATGACTCTGAACTGAACAAATAATATGATAAATGACTTTCATTACTATTTATAAATGCTCACATGCGCGTCACGTGATCAGAATAGTAGTAAAAAAAAGACTTCATTTTCGATTGCGACTTAATTGCAAAGATTTAAAAGTTGAAAGAGTCAATAGCCAAGAAAAAAATAATGACTAAATTACCAAATTTAAAAAATTCATGGAGTATCCATACAAAAAGCTTATTTTATTTATAGTTAATATTAAAATAATATTATTTAAATATGTCATTTCTTAATTATTTTTCCGTGTAATTCTTATTATATCAAAGAGTATCTTGACACCATATTTTTAAAAAATAAATTTAAACATCCTTAAATAATTGTATAAATAAAATTCTTATTTTTTGTAATTATAAATAAAAATTTTTAAGTGTCTTTAACACCATAATAAAATATATTAAAGACTCATTTAAAAAATATACTTAAATCACAATTTTTAATTTTAATATTTAAAATTTTAATTTTTTATAAAAAAAAGAACACTGTAATGATTTTTTGCTTTAAACATAATAAAAAATATGTGTCTGAGTTTACGTAACTATCGAGCCCTAAAAAACTATCCAAGGAAAAAAAAAAATGAAACGAAAAGTGACGCGGGAGAAATATTTGAACCGCCTAATCATTTGCAAATGCGTAAAAAACGTGCCAACTCGACGATCCGCACCCTTCGAAACGTTTACTTAAAAGCATAAACGCATCTCAACCGTCTATATACAAAGTGCCAAAAAGAAAATCCAACGGCTAATAAATGCACCAAATCATCAATCCGCGTCAAAATCCTACAACCAATAATAAGACGCCGTTCTTTTCTATATAATCTAATCTCAGCCCCAAATCCTCCCTAACTTTCTAACAAGAAGCATTTCCAATTTCGAATACCCTTCCACTTCTGCCTCGTTTCCATTTCCTAGAAATCCTCAGAATCAATGGCGCCAAAGGCCGAGAAGAAGCCCGCCGAGAAGAAGCCAGCGGAGGAGAAGAAGTCCGCCGTCGCTGAGAAGGCTCCCGCCGAGAAGAAGCCGAAGGCCGGCAAGAAGCTCCCGAAGGAGGGCGGAGCCGCCGCCGGAGACAAGAAGAAGAAGAGAGTAAAGAAGGGCATCGAGACCTACAAGATCTACATCTTCAAGGTTCTCAAGCAGGTTCACCCAGACATCGGGATCTCCAGCAAGGCCATGGGGATCATGAACAGTTTCATCAATGACATCTTCGAAAAGCTGGCCCAGGAGGCCTCAAGGCTCGCCAGGTACAACAAGAAGCCGACGATCACCTCTCGGGAGATCCAGACCGCGGTGAGGCTTGTGCTTCCCGGTGAGCTCGCCAAGCACGCTGTGTCTGAGGGGACCAAGGCCGTGACTAAGTTCACGAGTTCTTGAACAGAAAATCTGGCTCTGGATTGTGATCTTTAGGGTTAGGGTTAGGTTTCTATCCGTACATGCTGGCCTTTTGTCTTTAATGTCTTTTGGATATTTTTTTAGGGTTTTTGTATTTTACTTTGTATGCTCGATCCTTATGTTCTAATGATACAAATTGAAAGACTATAAATTGATATATCTGATGTTCCTCTAATTTGATCTCTGGTACTTCATGGAAATGAAATTGTAGAAATTTCCCTATGTTTTATCATTCGCTATCTTATTTTGTTTCCATCAGTGGGATTGTGGTAATGTGCTGCTTTGGTTATAGGAATTAAAATGTTATTTTCTTTGTTTCGCTTCTGTCATTGGTTTGTCATTACAATAATTCAAATTGAGACATTTCTGGGTTGCATTGTTTTTTAATCAAACGGTGTAGTGATTAAACAATTTCGTTTAAGTTATTTCCTATTATAATTCTTGGCGCCATATCGGAATTTTTTTTCTTTTACCAACGGAGTTCGAGTCTTGCTGGTAACTTGGATCTCATGTGTGGACTGGTTAGATTTCTTACGCAAAATGCTAAAATACGGCAGCTACCATCTAGTATGAAAAGTAAAACGACTTGTGAAGGATGAAAGACAATAACGATAGGAAAGCTAATCAACGACAAGGAAAACTGGGAAATCACATAAAAATGGCAAACGACGATAGCATTCAAAACCACAATGAAAGACAAGCAACCAGAAAAAGATTAAATTGGCACGAATTAGTGTATGAAGAAAAAGTTGACCATTTCTGAACGAGTAATTGGAAGGGAAAACATGGAAGGAAACTAGTGCTAAGTAAAGGCAAGGCCAGAAATGTTTCCCTTTTTCTTTTTGAAATTAAAACAAAGAAGTATTTTTTTTTTTTAAGGAAAAGAGTAGTTTTCTGTTTCTCAAAGTAGTCTGTTTTCGGTTTTAAATCTCTGACTACGGAGGCTCAACGCTATAAAATCCCCTCATATATTTACAAGTCAAGTTCTGAGAGAGCCCTCTGCGTTATTGGCTAAGGTATATTTCTTGACGCCTTGTGAATGTGATTTTCTTAGCATATAGAAGAACTTCTGTGGTGTAAAACTCATGTGATTAAGATTTTGAATGGAAACTCGAAACTTATTTTTCTTGTTTTTGGTCCAACAAATTGCTAGAATGCATTGATCAACTTGCAGTTTGATGTTATACTTATTCATTGGCAATTGCGGCGAGTTTTACATAAAACAATTTTCTTTGGGGTTAATAATTTGATTAGTTTGTGTTTATAATTTGAGTCTGAAAATCCTTCATGATGATGATGTAATGTTTGCGTTTGTTGCATCCATCCTGTTTTCTTAAAATTTTTTGCTATAACAAACTATCTATTCTTTCTTTTTTTTTTTTTTTTTTTTTTTTTATTTTTTTTTTTTTTTTTTTTTGTGTGCGGGTGTTTTTTTTT
>NW_010363940.1:0-37107 GCF_000414095.1 Morus notabilis | reverse complement strand
AATTAATTAATTAATTAAAGTGTTTAATTAATTATTAATTTTATTGGAGCTCGGGATTATAGGTCCATTAGTCCCCGCGTCGTCCAAGTAATTCTGCCAGACACAGAGGGCAAAATGGGAATTTTAGAATTACGGAATTCTAAAATTAAACACTTGAAAATAATTAATTGAGAATTAATTATTATTTGAATAATGTGATTATTTAAATTTGAATTTGAACATATCTAGATTTTTCCATTTAAACTTATTTGATAAGTTGTTCAATTTAGAATTCAAATTAATTTAAGTTTGACTTAAATTCGAATTTGAATATGAATTAAAATTGGACTACTGGATAAAGGATAAAATCTCTTCCTTCCCTATCTGAGATTGGCGCCACACACACAGGGATAAATCCCTAGGATGGCCGGCCACTTAAAGGATAAGGGGAAGGGATTTTTTGTTCCAAATTCAAAATTGGAGATAAGGTTTTGATTCTATTTTGAAGTTTGACTTCTTCTCTTTAAATATGAGAAAGATAGAAAATTGTAGAAACAATTTTTAAAACATATTTTCAGCCCTAAAAGTGTAGTGGCCGAAATTCTCATAGAGTGAAAAATAGAGAGCAAAATTTTTCTCCAAAAATTCCACATCGTGCATGCGTTGGTGTTTGTGGAAATTCGAGTGTTTAAGAAACATGTTTTGTCTCACGTGTGCCCACACACACGTCTACGTGGAATCAAGGAATTGACGTGGAAGACTTTGGTATTCTAAACACAAAGCTTGGAGTAAGGACTGTTCGTGGTCAAAGAAATTCAAGTTATCATCCGAGTCGACTTCCAGGTATTTTTTCGGTTGATCCTTGAATCATGTAAATTAATGTGATTAATTTATTCGTGCATAAATTAATATAATCTATAGAGTATGTCAAAAGTTTTATGAAAATTTTTGTTATACACGATCCGCTGTTTTTCCCCACCACGCTTCCGCACCCGAATTCGATTCGGGAACCAGCAATTTCATGGTTCTTGGAAGCGTTTCCCCATGCCCAATATTAACATAAGCCAGCCCAATATTGCATTAAAAAGCTCGTCTTGTTGTTATGAGAAAATTACATATTTTACTTTTTGAGCGCATAATTATAAAGTTTTACCCTTTCAATAATCCTTTACCCCTTTGATCTTTTCTAGATATTTTGAGCATAATTTAAAGGATTAAAATAGCCTTAATAAAATATAAATACTCTCATACTAAAACCCTACAGATACTTCCCTTCTCTCTTATGTCTAACATCTCTCTCATCTCTCCAGACCATTTATTTCATATATTTTTCAACGTAATCAAGTATACATTCTAAGAACCATCAGTCTCACTTTAGCCTCCTCTCTCTTCTTGCTCAATCCCTTTCTCCTCGCCCCTTTCTCTCTCTCTCCCCCACCTCCTTCCTCTCTCCCCACCATCTCTATCCGCCGTCCCGCAGGCCGCCATCACCCACGGGTCACGAACGACAATCCCTCTTTCTAGCTAGAGACAACGAGATCACAGACTTGTTGGAGTTCCAAACATCGTACCTTTCGTCTCACGAGATCTCCGTTGCTGACTAGGGGGTAAGAAATGAGCCCGAACCCGAATAACATGCCCAACCCGACCCGAAAGCATAGGGGTTTTTTTTTTTATTTAAAAAAAGTCAATTTCAAATAGTCCCAACCCGCACTGTGCAGGTTGGGGGGCGGGGCAGGCTTTTTGAACCCAATTTACCCCGACCCGACCCGATTTAGGTGTATAAACCTAAATCCCTAAATTTATTTTGCTGGACTATCTCTATATAGACTGTTTATTTGACGTATTGTTAATTTTATTTATGGACTTTATTGACTGTTAAGAAGTATGTTTGATGTTATGTTAATGTTTATGGACTGTTTATGGATTTTATGCTTTTGGACTGTTAAAAAATGTATGAAGTCATAGATTAAAATTAGTTTTCACCAACTCGAGCCTACCCGAGGTCACCCAAAAGGTTGCGGGTTTGTGGGCTTAAGAGAGTGTTGTGGGCCAAAGTTCTCTCAACCCGTACTGAGCGGGTCGGCTCAATTTTTTGACTCAACTCGACCCTACCCGGCCGAATTACACCCCTACTGCTGACGCTCACGCCGCGTTGCTCAGATCTATTGATAAATTGTTGGAGCACTATCAGTCAGATTGCACAAATCCTAGTCAATATAAGAGACATTATGATCTTTTTTTATTTGTTTTATTACAGAGTTGTCAAATGGGCCGGGCTATCTATGGACGGTTCGGCCCAGCCTGTAACAGTGCCGGATTTGGCACGTCCCGGTACGTTATTGTTACGAGCCGTGTCGGCCCGGCACGTTTGATGGGCTAGGGCTGGGCCGTGGCTTCTGCCCGTGAAGGCCTGTGGCCCAAGCCCGTGAAGGTCCGCGGCCCAAGCCTAGTTCAGCCCAAGCCCATATTCAGTCCTTGTTCGGCCCAGCCCAGACCTGTAAAATGGCCGGCCAAAAAACCCTCCAGCCCACAAAGGACCAAACGGTCAATATCTGAAAATAAAACTCCCAAAATTCCTTATAAATACCTCTTAATCTCACCCAAAATCTCACACAATAATTCACTCTCAACTTCTCATCTCACTCTCATTCTATCTCTAATCTTGTCTCTTTGATTTTGATACTAAATTTTTTTTTCGCGATCACTCATTTTCTTACTCTTTTATTTACAAAGTTTAAGTTCAATCAATTTTTAGAAAATGGCCGCATCAAACTTTCCTAATTTCACTGCTCTTCCTGAGCTTGGTGATGAGCCATTTTTCGAGGATGAAATGATGCCGCCCAACCCTACCCCTACTGAACATGAAAATACTCTAGTTGATAATGCTTCAGTGCACAACGAGGAAATTGGAGAAGCATTACGAGAAAAAGACCGTAAACTTTTTCTGCATGGTAACATTTCACAAAGGAGACCCGACCAAATCCAAAAACAGGTGAAATGAAAATTCGTGCGGTATGTAAGTATTGTAAAATACACTTTTCTAATAAAAAGGGTGGGGGTGGTTATCTGGATAGACATTAGAAAGCATGTATACTATTACACCAAGGTGGCAGTGTGGACTCCCACTAACAAATACTATCACTCATATCACAAGGGTTGTAAAATTTTACATACGATGCACAATGTACTCGTGAGGCACTAGCTAAATTTTTAGCTAGTGTCGAATTACCTCTTTCTTTTACAGATGATACGTCGTTCGAAGAATTCATAAAGATTACCTTATGCCCGTAATTTAAACGAGTAAGTAGAAACACAACTCGTTTTGATTGCATGAAAGTGTTTTATGCAATGAGACAATCTCTAGTTGATAATTTTAGGACTTTTAATGCTACTGTATCCTGTACTTCTGATTTATGGGAGGGGTGCAATAAAACTAGATATTTATACGTCACGGCGCATTATGTTGATGATGAATGGATTTTACAAAAGAGAATAATAGGTTTTCATTTATGTCCATATCCTTATAATGCATCAGCTATTTTTGGTACAATAATGAAAATTTTTAGGTTTTATGGGATAGAAGATAAAGTTTTAACTATTACAATATAAGATAAGGTTTTAACTATTACTTTTGATAATGCGTCAGTTAACACGGCTGCAATTAACATGTTTAAACGTAGTTTGAAACCAGTGTTTGGGGGAGAAATTTTTCATCAACGGTGTGCGTGTCACATAATCAATTTAGTAGTTCAGGTAGGAATTGAACATATTTTAGCTAATCTAACAAATATTAGAGAATCTATATCCTTCATATCTAGTTCTGGAGCTCAGCTCTAAAAATTTAAATAATATTGCAAGAACAGTCAGATGCACCCAAGAAAGTTCCCAACTGACATGAGACATAGGTGGAATTTTGCCTATTTAATGTTGAAGGCTGCACTCCCGTATTCACAGCTCATCACAACGTATGTAAACAGTAAGAACGATCAACTTTTAATTTTTGATACAGATTGGCAGATTAGTAAGTATTTTTTTAAATTTATAAAAGTTTTCTACAATACTACTGAATTACTTTCCGGAGTTTATTATCCTACTGCACATTTAGTTTTACATCAACTATTTAATATTTCAGAAACATTTTCTTATTATAGGGATACTGAACTTTTTAGAAACATAGTCTAGCTAATGAAAACTAAATTTAAAAGTTATTGGTCAGGTTGTCTTATGTTATATGCATTAGCAACCATTTTAGATCATATGTACGGAGTATATGGGACTGAATCTTTGATGACTGCTACAGCAGAAAATTTAGGTATTGATATGCAACTAACTATTACTGACGCTAGGAAAATATTAGAAAAGTTATTTGGTTTGTATGAAGCAAAATATAGCACAGATAAAAAAGAACAGGGAACTTCGATGTCAACTAGCAGTTCGAGGCCTAAAGGCTCGTCATGGAGTTTCTTTAAGAAGAAAGAGAAAATGGCAGGATCGTCATCAATACAAGCGTCTACTGAACTGGTAAAATATTTTAAAGCAAATTTTGTAATCGATGACGACAAACTGGACATCTTACACTGGTAGAAGACCAAGACCGATCATTTTTCAACGCTGTCTGTAATAGCTCGTGACATTCTAACAACTCGAGTGTCAACGGTAGCATCGGAGCAAACATTTAGTGCACGTAACTGAATTCTTGACGAGAAGAGAAGCAGAATGCATCCAGATATCTTGGAAGGGCTAATGTGCGTTAAAGGCTGGGAAGATGCCAGAAGACAAAAATAACAATACAGGGATGATTCAATTCAAGATTATTTTTCTAACATAAAAATAACAGAATCTTCTGGAAGCACTTAGATTTTGTAATTTACTTATCCTAGAATACTGCACTCTTTTTTCATTTGCTAAGGTTTTGTCCCGATCTCGCCACGGGTTTTACTTGGCAAGGTTTTTAACGAGGCAGTCATTTATGTGTACTTATTCGTATTATCTTAATTCAATAAAATCACATCTTTTAGGGGCATATGATATATTTTCTTTTTTTGTAATTAAATTTTACCAAAAAAAAAATTACAAGGGCCAGAGCCGGCCCATGAAGGGCCTAGGCCCAGGCCCGGCCCTGACCCTTATGGACTAGGGCCAGTTCTGGGCTTGAGAGTTTCTCCTTGGGCCCGGCCCTACACTGTGTACGGTTGTGCTAGGCACGGGCCTGGGATCGAACGTGCTGTGCCGGCCCGGCACGACACGTTTGACAACTCTAGTTAGCGACTGCATGGTGTATTAAGAATTGTGCTCTTAAAGGCATATGATGTAATTGTATATTTATTATTTATTTTATAAAAGTGAATTTTTATTATTTTATGTGGATGTATTAGTGAATACTTTATGAATATAATTAAAAATTTCGTGATTATTATGCGACTTTAAATATTGTATATTAGTGTTATATACTAGAGGATAATATTTAACGACAATAATTGAAATATGTTCGTTATGAATTTAATTACAGTTTTAGAATCTTTAATTAAATCATTACGAATACATGTCATTCACATTAAGAACAGAATGATGTTATCCGCATTGTTAATATGGACAGATATTTAATGAGTATTGTACAATATGTGATTATGTAGGACTAGGATACATAGATGATTTGAATTTTTTTTATAATTTCCATTAAGTATAGAAGTTAAAGTTAAGTCCATTGATGATTATATATAAAATGATCTTAATCCTTAATTATTGACATGCTCCTATTTATGAATTTGTGTCTTTTAAATTAGATCACTCAAAAGTAAATTAATTATGAATGAATTTAGAATTTTAAATAATGTGATACTTTAAAATAAATAACTTTAGAACACACATGTGGTGAGACCACATGAAGTCATATACCCAATAGCAGAAGAATCTCTTTAGGATTTAATTACTTACTCTTCAAGTTATCCAGTTACTTGTTAGACAAGTTATCCAATTATAATTTAAAGGGAGATAAAGTTTAACTTTATGTGGATTTGAATTTGAGGAGTTGTTTGGTTGGGAGATTCGTACCCCGATTCGAATCATAGTTCGTGGTTCGCTATAGTATTTTCTCTCACAAAAAATACACGTAAATCGAAAATGATTCTAATCTCATGATTCTAATCCATAAACCAAACGTCTCCTAGTAAAATTTAGATAACAGGATAAAGTTAGAGTCATCTACTCCTCTCAGACTAATATAGGCGCCAAGCACAGGAAGAGTCCTTATGGTGGCCAAATTTCATACTGTGTAAGAGATAGAAATTTGTTCCAAAATTTAAATGGGAATCTACCTTAATATTAAATGAGATTTAAAATTTAAGATTATAACCAATTTTCTTAGCCTTATCTTTAGAGATAAATTAGAGTTCTATTAGGACTATAATTGTACCTCCATAAATAGGTGGTAGTAGAAAATTAGATAACACAATTTTTAGTCTGTCACTAGCTATAGTCGTGTAACATGCTCAGCGTAAGCATGTAGCATGTTTCTAGTTAGTGTGTAACCTACCAGTGATGGACGTCTAACCTGAGAGAAAAAAGAAAAGAAAAGTTCTTCCGTTCTCAGTTCTGCATTGTTCGTGTGTCAATTTAAGTGGGAGAGAAATTAATAGACTGATCATACCATAGTTCTTAATTAGTACGCACACATTAAATCTTACAGGTATTAATGACTAGACATGAAAGATTCAGGTTTTTTGAGATTACTGGAGTGAGTTTACTTTTTTAATAGGAAAAATAAAGTATGAAAAGATACAATCCATAGTGGACAAAAATTCAACTAAGTAATATCTTTTTTCTATCAAATGAGTAAGTAAGAATAAATCTTGTAATGTCAAGAAAACAGCTCATAAGATTTATTAACTATCTAGAAGAAGAAAAAGTACACAAAGATCTTAAGATCATGAAGATATTGAAGATACCATTTTGAACAAGCAAAAAATATGTAAATATACAAAAAAAATAAAATAAAATAACTAGATTATTGAAATTTTAGGAAAATAATAAGGATGAACTTATCTTATATTGAGATATGCAATGGCTTTCAAATATGTGGCAAGTAGATTGTTAATAAGGATATCGGGATTTATATTTAATCAAAGTTAAACGTGGTATGATTGAGAGAGGATGTAGAGGAAGGATTAGAAGCCTTCCTTACAATATTCTATACCTGGAGTGAGGATTGTGTGTGATCAAAGAACCCAAGTTATCAACCTAACCGCATCAACCGGGTAAGATAAATAATTAGATTATTTTATTCTAATAGCATAAATTAACATAATTTATAGAGTATATACAAAAGTTTTATAAAAGTTTTTGTTATACATGATTCGTACCGATACACCTCTGCATCTAAAATTGTTTTAGAAAGAACGCAGTGATCGATGTCGGAGTCAGAGAATGTAGACAACCTAGCATTTTTTGGTTGAAAATAGAAAAATAATCTAACATATTTGGACCATAATCTACCAGATTATGACAGGTAACAGACTTTGAAGCCAGAGACAACCTGTTCTTTTTTATTGAAAATAAAAAAAAATATTGGTAGATCTGGCAGATTATAACCGGCGATCAATGATCGATGCTAGAGTCGGAGACAACCTGTCTTTTTTGGTAGATTATGAAAAATGATATGGTAGAGTATAAAACATAATATGGCAAATTATAACCAACATAATATTCAACGACCGATGATCAACAACCAATGTCGTAGCCTGAGACAACCTGCCATTTTTGGTTGAAAATTGAAAAATAATTTGGCAGATTATGACCGGCGACTAACATCAGAGATGGAGACAACCTATCATTTTTTTTAGTTGAAAATAGAAAAATAAATTGACAAATGATGAAACATAATCTGATAGATTATGACCGATAGCAGATGCTGGATACGATGATCGATGCGAGGCCAAAGACAACTTGTCATTTTTTGGTTGAAAATAAAAAATAATATGATACATTATGATTGGTGGATGGCTGCTAGCATTGATGATTGGTGACCAGTGACTGGTGACCGACAACTGGCGTCTGATAGCCAGTGGCTAAAGAATGCCTTCCGACGGTATCTAGTAATTTCTGGATAGTAATCTTATAGATTACCATTTTGAGCATTGGGGTAATTTTGGTAATACATATATTGGGCCTTTGACTGGTTAATAGAAAATAGGTCAATATTGAAAAGCTTAAGAAAGTATATAAGCTAATTTTTAGTTATATAAATTAATGTGTCATAACTTATTAAGTTGTGGTTCATAACCAGATAAATTATGGACAAACTTGTCAAGTTATGGTTCATAGCCAGATAAATTATGAATAAAAACCATGAATTATAGACAATAACATATCAAGTTATGATTCATAACCATACAAGTTATAGACAAAAACAATAATTTAGTCTATTTATTAACTTATATAAACTATTGGCCTATTAATTTTAATTAATCTCAAGTCTTGACCTATTTTTTTCTTTTTCCCTTCTATTTAAAGGACGAAATTACAAATCTTACCCCTTTCGCTCCTCTGCTATATTTTAATTAACAAATTGAAAGACTATAAAATATCGTTATCCAACACCTAAAGCCTAATTTGTTTCAACTTTCTCTCTCTGCCTAGAGATCTTCCTCTTTAGGTTAGTGGTTTCTCTCAGCTATCCTTTAATGAGAAAATTTAACAGTAATGACGTAAACAAAACGAGAATGTGCAGTTTCTATTTTTGTTACTTCAAGAAAAATCGAAAAAAAAAAGAGTAAAAAATCGTTCAGCTGGAAACTGTTCTTCTTTGGAAATCCAATGAGTGGCATTCCAATTTTAAAATCCATCTAGTTGTCGTTTTTCTGTGAGTTATTTCAATGTCAATTTGTGATTTATTTTGCTTTTAATTATTACCAGTACTATTTTGGATTTTTTTTTAATTATTAACGGTATTATTTTGGGTTTACTTTTGTTTTGCCTTTATAATGATAATCACATAAGTTCTTAATTTCGTAATTTCCGTATCTCTCTCATTTAGACGATATTGCAATCTTAGAAGAAGAGTTACGGACACAGTGGAAGCATGTCATCAGTTTAAAGAAAGTATGTAAGATACTATTTTTTTTGTTCTTTTCTTTTTGTTATTCTGGTTGTTTATTGGCACAAGTCGACAAGAGTATGATATAATTAATTGTTAATATTTTTGGTGGGTCTTGTTTAGTTCAATATCAGTTGACAGAATATATGTTTATGTTATTAACTACAGTCTTACTCTCCCGGAATACCCTCGCAGCTTTTAAAATAGCAAAGATTAAACTTGCATCGGATTCAAACGTTCTTTTTATTTGATTTTGCCGAATGAATTGATCTTTATTTCTCTACTTTTGAATTTTTGATATGGTTGAAAATGCAGGAGTGTGAGATGCAAAAGTAGTACCGGATTGAGCACTTGCCAGAATTCTTCTCTACATGGAATTTTGTCATGTGTTGTAGCATGAAGTTCTGTATTTTTTTTTTTTTTAAATAATCTGCTGTATTGATGTTCTTTTTGCATTTTTTTTTATTGAAAGACGGTGATATTTGAAGAAAATGTTAAAATAAACTAGTAGATTATGAAAATAATGACTTTGGATTATGAAGAGTAATCTGGTAGATTATGGAGAGTAATTTGTCATATTCTAAAACATAATCTGGCAAATAATGACGGGGTCGGCCCTAGCGAACAATGATCGATGTCAGAGTTGGAAACAAATTACCATTTTTTGTTATAAATAGAAAAATAATCTGCCGGATTATGACCGGTTACCGACACTGAAGCCGGAGATAATCATTTTTTTTTTGTTGAAAATAGAAAAATAATCTGATAGACAGATTACGGCCTTTGGCTGGCATTGGAAACTAATATCAAAGCTCGAGATAACATCTCATTTTTGGTTGAAAATAGAAAATAATCTGGCAGACAATTATCAGCACTAGCAATTGACGATCGACGGCTCCTGATCGGCAATTGGCGCCGATGATTGGAGACTACCTCCCGATGTCATATAGTAATTTCTTTGTAGTAATATTATTGATTACCTTTTTTATCATTAGAGGTAATTTTGGTAATATATATGTTGCGTCTTTGACTAGTTCTAGTCGAAATGGGTATAAATTAATGGGTCAATCTTTGAGACCTAACATCTAAGAAGATAATACTTAAAGAGGTATTTGTCTCTTTTCTCATTCTAAAATGACAAAAATCAATGGACTAATATTTGTGATCCAAATATCAAAACCAAACCAAACCATTAAAACAAACAGGATGCCCAAAACTAAACAAACCTTTAATATTATTAAAGTAATTATATTTACATCCACTAAATTCATTAATACCCCACCAATTCATAACTTATATTTATTATAATTTTATTCTACATTAAAACTACATAAAACCCATTAACACAACCCCCACATTAACTATAAATGGAAATAATATTTAAAAAAAGGAAAATACACCCATATTAACTATACTTAAAAAGCATTTTTCAAAAGAATAGAAAACACACCCTGCATCTTTGGTTAAAGTTAATTTCATCTTTATAAATCCAAGCTTTTTTTCCATCAAATTTTTTGAAAATTTTAATGGAGGTTACGATTGAAACAAATACTAAAATATGTACTTCTAACAATTGAAAACTCCTTATATTGCCTTTGTCAAATACTTCATGTAAAATTATTGCAATTAGTTTTGTCAACAACAATCATTTTATTGAGGTAATATTTTGTACTTCTCTAACTTACATTCCGTAATATTGAATTTCTTGTGTGTTTATGATAGGAAAAAAATATTTTTATGATTATCTATGGAGGTCTTTATGGTTCCTAGTTGTCCTTTACTATACATTGCCACTAACTGGAGTAGACATCCCCATCCTTATGCATCTGGATGGCAAATCCTTATGTAACTCACGTAGTGTTTCGTGAGTTGGTAGGAAGTGATATTACGACAAAAGAAACTTTTAATCTAAATAGTTTTTGATAGTATTGTTCTTCAATATTTCTTCTACTCATTTTATCTAATATTTTATAGGCATCTATCTATGCAATAACCATTGAGTCTTTATGTGCATCAACATCATTGTGATTTGTGCATATGTTTTTTTTTTTTTAATTGCATCTTGTTGTTTTTGTGTTATGGAGGCTTTGTTCTTACTCAATCGGGCCATCTAATTTGACTTTAAAACAGATTTCGTGAGAAATTTTAAATTCAAGTACATCGTAAAGTCCTTTTAAAATCAATCTTTAAATCGTCATGTTTAAAATTCGTTTATTTGTTGCATGCACTGTTGCAACGTTCTAAAACTTAAATACTCAAGACTAGGGTTGTTAGCTACAACCTCAGTTTTCTTAACATACATATATACTTTTCAAACATACATGCTTGAAACCTTTGAATCATATATACATATACATGATTTTACTTAAACTTACTGCGGAAGATTTAAGTGTCAGCGGTATCCATTCTCATCTCCACCATTCGTCCGCCACTCGCCATTGCCCTTCAAGAATTGCTGATAGGTTTCTTACCTACAACATGAACATATCTGATTGAGCTTTCGCTCAGCAAGTAGGAACTATCTCTTGCAAAATAACTGTAAGTACACATGAATAAATATGCATGAGCTGATTATGCTTAATTATGATGTCTTATCAGTGTCTTATTATCTTATCTTATCTTATCTTTCTTACTTATGGGCCCGAGTGCTCGTCCCACTTGCGCGCAATCATCGGGACGTGAGGGTTTGCAAGGTCCCCCATGACACCGTGATTATAAATGAACTGAATGCCTTCCTCTCAGAGGACATTATTATATTTTTTCTCCTCCCTTGGGAGCCTAAGTCACCTCTCTCTCAAAGGCTGATACGGCACTCAACTGAGATTATTCTTATAAGTTCTTCTTGACTTATTAAGGTGTATGCAATATGACATAGCAAAGCATACTATAACATGAAATGTACTCAAACACATATAATTTGTGTGCAATGCTTAAGTGTATGCAGTATGACCCAGCATAGCATACATAACATTAAATGTACTCAAACACATATAATTCATGTGCACTGTTTAAGTGTATGCAACATGACATAGCATCGCATACAATACTTAAAGCATAAACATGCATATATAACATGTGTAACTTTTTCTTTAAAATCTATTCATACTGTAGGCGAGATTCCTACTTACCTGATCTCCAGTTAAAGCAGAATTTCTGCTCACTCAGATCTTCTATCCTCTACTGCTAAGTTCTGTAAAGGAACGCTCATTTATAGGGTGAGATTAACTTTTAGTATGCTATTTTTATTTAGCATAGTCATAAAGGAATTAAATCCTTCTTTAGAACGTATTTATCCTTTTTATTAGGAATCGTAAAAATTTGTAATTTCTATTATAAGAATTAATTAAATCCTCATAATCTTGTCTTCCTTAATCATATTCTAAGTCTTAGATAATTTAATTAATTAGTTTAATAGTTAATTAAATTACCATCCATAATACACTTTTAATAAACTTTATTTTACCGCACTTGACGGGCTCATAATAGTGTTGAGGTCTGTATTTAACGTCGTAAAATTAAGGGTCTAGCATATCAGTTTTACGATTCTCGCTAACACGCTTATTTAAAACCGTTAAGTTTTATCTGAAAACTATATACGACGTTTAACATAGACATAAACATAATTCACGAATCTTATAATTAACGTATTTCGTGAAAATCATACGCCTTATACGACTATCTTAATTAAACTATAGGCAAGGTTTGTACTTGCCTGGATTCCAAGCTAAGCAATTCTGGTAGTAACTCGCTTGTCATGTCCTCATGGGTATTTCTCCAAACTAATTATGGGAAAAATTACAAGCACTATGAATGATCCTTGAAGAACATCGAAGCATTAAACACTCAATTTTGATCTCCACTTATTCAGTCTGAATTATCTTGATCTGCATGCAACCAGTACCAGACCATTCTTATCAGAATTGAATTTGGTTGCACAGACGTCACCATTTCATTCAACACGTTAAAGCGAGTCGGGATATGGTCTCGAATCATCAAATGGATGTCGATAGCCTGAGAAACGACACCTCACCGGAATGCAGCTGCAGCAACGGTGGTGTACGGCGACGGAGGCTCCCGGAGAGTTTTTTTGCGGTGGACTTGGGTCCTATCCCCCCTAAATCGACCCTTCTGAGTCCATTGGTGCAGTTAATTTCACACCATTTGGCCTGTAACAGTACATATCGGGACCGGCAACGTTGGTAAAATTTGGCAACTCAAATCTCACATTTTCGGTCATGAAATCTTAAAATTGGTTGAGAGGTTTTCTTACCCATTATCTTATGAGTGTTTTGACACTAAACTCACGACGATCCAACGGTTAGATCGTCAGAACCACCTCTTACCACCAAGGATGACGGCAGTGGCTTTGTTTTCCGACCAGCAGCGACGGTGGCTGCTAGTCGGGATCTACTGGGCGTCAGCTTCTGAGTTGATTGGTGGGGGCAGTGACATCCACGGCGGCCTGGAGAGAGAAAAATAACGGCGGCAACGCGGTGATTCTGGCCACCATGGACGGCGGTGCTCTGGCCATCATTAAGCTATGAAAATGGATGGGTTTTCTTCGTTTCTCTGTACTGAGTCCATAGGGACTGAAATCACATCAATCGGAGGTCGGACGGCGAAAATATCACGACGGGAAGAAATTGGTATTTTCAAAACTTCTACCGATGATTACGGCTGATTCTGGCGGAGTTGGAGGTCGTGCCACATGTCGTTGAACTTAGCTCATCGAGATCTCTCTATTGACACCGACTGTGTAAAAAATGGAGGTCCAAATCTCAAAGTGAGTACTTGGCCATGAACGGTTTTGTGAGAGAACGTGAGAGGAGAGAGAGTGAACGAGAGCAAGAGAGAAATGCGTGAAAGGAGAGAGAAAGAGTGGAAATTTTAGAACTTATCTTTAAAAATTCCCTCTAAATATATATAATTTATTCTAGCTGGAGCTTATTTACTTCACCAACAGAAAATTTAATTTTCTGACGAGTTCTTTTTTTATTATTTACTTACAGTCCAATATTAATTTCTGAATACTTCAATATCATTTTATATTCTTATTCGCGTAATATTTCAAACTGTTTCAAGTCTTGAAATTTATTCTAGACTAAACAAATTCTAAACTTAGATTTATGCATTATATCCCGGGAATGACATTGTTTCTGGCGGTGTCAACTCCCGAGCTCACATTGTACCCTTCTACTATAGGTATTTACATTGTGACTTTAACCTAGCTGTCTCACAATTAAGGATTTTCGTTTCTTTTAAAATGTCAGCGTTTTTTTATACGCTGCTAGCATCATGATGTGCTTAGAGATTCTTAAAATTAAGATTCTCAAATTACATATGTACTAAAAATTCTTCTGCCTTAAAGTACGGTGGAATTTATCGATCAAATTTACTTGATCATAAAACATGAACTTAGCATGAAATCTGCTACAGAATTTAAGAATACAGATGTTAATTCCATAAATCCTTCAGGCACAAAATATAGCATAATATTTTTTAGGAAAATTCTTGGGTTAAATACATAAATTGTATTATTTAAAGTCTGAAATTTTCTCAGTCATTACAAAATAAAAGTAAAGAGAATTGCAATATTGTTAAAAAATGAAATATAACATTAATAGTTGAAAGTTATTATATTATTTTATAAATCAAATAGAGATTAAAATTAGATGGAGTATTAAAGGGTTAACTTAAGTATTATGAAAATTATTTCTATAAAAAGATAGATTTTTCAAATCTTAATTAGAGAAGCTTTAATTAATGGGGATATCTACGGATATTTAGACAATATGTCATGGTTTTTAAGGTTGGATTGACTTTTGTTATGAGTATTAAAACTATTACAAAATATACCATAGTGATATCATTTAAGTTTTATATACTGAGTAAAATTATACTTGTACTTTTGTGTATTTCATTCAATATCATTAGATTTTGTGAGAATTTTATAATTTTTAATGTATATATTTATAATTTTTATGGATTTCATGATTTTTAAATATCTTCGACTCTAACATTCTATGCAATGGTTTAAATCTCTTAGCATATGTCAATCCAAATTTAAAATTTATAGTGTTTCTATAAAGTGCCCGAAGATCTATAAATCTTTTGGTGCAAATATAACTACTCAGATTATTAACACTTATTTTTCACGGCCCATAACCAAACCTTTAAAAGTCACCCAAACAGGATGCAAGTGGATTGGATTTATATGATCGCCACTGCAGACTAAAAATACTTGTTTTACAAAAAATAAAAAAATAATTAATACAAATAATCTTTAATTTTAACGAAAAAGTTAGATATGAATGTTTTTTAAAATTTTTTATTATAATAAAATTTAAATTTTAAACTCGAATTAGTGAAATAAACGATACCTTACTCTCTCCTTTACTTGGTTGAACTTCATCTGATTCTCAAATGTTTTAGCAGAAAGAAAGGGGTTCTAGGGAATGGGAAATTAGGTGAAACGAAAACTAATGAAAAAGAAAACAAAGCAAAGCAAAACAAAACAAAACTGCAAGTCTGTAAACAAGAAGAAGAAGAGTGGCCAGATCTGATTAGTAAAGGTCATGGGTTGGACGATGGAAGGCGGCTCAAACTTGCAATGGCGGAGGCGGCTAAATTTTGTGGCAGGGGAGAGGGGCTCGATATGGCGACATGGGAAGGAGATCTCGTGATTGGAACAACTATCTTCTTGTACTGTTCAGGTCAAAATCAACATGCCAAAACAAATGAGATTAGAATTCCTTCTCAATTTGAGAAGGAAGAATGGACGCTTAGTGAGAATAAGAGCAGTAAATATGTGGTCAAGTTGAAGCAATCCCCTCCAATTTTGAGCTTGCACGCAAATATATATTGCTCTCAGAGAGAAAAAAAGTTCTTTGTTTGATCTTATTATTTGGAGTTTTTTTATCCGAGCTTGAAGTTCTTTTGATCTGGGTTATATTCACTCTTTTTATTTTATCGATATGAGTTTAAAATTTAAATTTTATTATAATAAAAAAATTTTACATAAAATTACATTTTAATTTAAATTAAAAATTTAAATCAGTAAACTGTTTGTTTTATATATTTATAGCCACTGAATTTTTATGAGCTTATTGTTTAATTGATCTGGGTTTGGAGTTTTTTATCTGAGTTTGGAGTTTTTCCTTAATCTTTATTTTATTTATTATTAATTTGACGGGAAACCAAAAGCCAGCCTCCAAGAGTGTAATGATGATGTTTGTGCGGATCTCTCTCTTTCTTTTTTTCATTTGGGGAGTTTTTTAATTTTAATTCTTGTCATATGATAAATTATTCTTATTTTACTAAAATGCCTTTATTAGAGAAAAAGATTGAGGAAGAATCTCATATTCTCATTAACCTTCAGAAGATTACAACGGAAGGAAATATAGAGCTAAAATGGGAAAGCTCACATATCCCAAGACTGATAGTGCAAAACAGAATATGCCAGCTGGCATAGCCAAATAGCAATGGAAAATATTCAGGTTCATGAAAACTATTATTCCTAAAATCCTAATACTCCCCCTAAAGATGGAGAATATAAATTTTGGATTCCCATCTTGCCCAAAAAAAGGTGAAACTGCGAAGGATGCAATGCTTTAGTGAGCAGATCTGCTAGTTGATTTTGAGTGGAGACATGCATGGTTCTGATGATCCCATCCTGCATCTTCTCACGCACGAGATGACAGTCTATCTCTATATGTTTTGTACGCTCATGATAAACGGGATTGGCTGCAATGTGAAGCGCGGCTTGATTGTCACAGTAAAGTAAAGCCGGGCCATGATGTTGAACATGCAACTCGCGAAGAAGACAGAGCAACCACACAATCTTACAAGTAGTGTTAGCCATAGAGCGATATTCAGCTTCAGCTGAAGATCGAGAAATAACTTGCTGTTTCTTGGACCTCCAAGACACAAGAGAAGAACCAAGGAATACACAGTATCCAGTGAGGGAACGTCGTGTATCTGGACATGTACCCCAATCAGCATCCGCAAATGCTTTGAACTGGATTGTTGAGTTTGAAGGAAAAAGGAGACCTTGGCCCGGAGTTTTCTTAATGTACTGCAGAATACGGGGGCTGCTTGAAGATGTGGAGCACGAGGAGTGGCCAAGAATTGGCTGAGACGGTTAACCGAGTAGCTGAGATCAGGCATTATGATGGTGAGGTATATCAACTTCCCAATCAAGCGGCGGTAGCTAGTGGGATCAGGCAGCAACTCACCTTCAGAGGCTGACAATTTGAGGTTTGGATCCATAGGGATATAGGATGGTTTACATCTCAGATACCCCACATCAGAAAGTAGCTCCAGAGTATATTTGCGCTGGCAAATGGAAATTCCGGCGACCGAACGAGCAACCTCCAAACCTAGAAAATACTTTAGAACTCCCAAATCTTTCATCTTAAACCGTTTACCAAGGGCAGACTTGAGATCATCCACAGATGCTTGATCATTACTTGTGATGATAATATCATCTACATACATCACAAGTGCCATAAAGGTATGTCCATATGACTTAATGAACAAAGAGTGATCACAAGTAGATTGAGTGAAGCCTTCTTCAAGCAAAACAGTGGAGAATTTATGAAACCATTGCCTAGATGCCTGTCGCAACCCATATATGGATTTATGAAGGTGACAAACTGCATTAGAGGGTAAAAGAAACAGGCTCAGTATGGGAGGAAATAGACAAGATGTAATGACGATAGGGAGAAGATAACCTGTGGTAACTGAGGCGGGCAGAGATAGGATAGGAAGTGGAGGCGGAAGAGGGGACATTTGCAACAGATGAGGAATTGGCAGCCAAGGAACAATGGTAATCTTTCAGGTAGGATGGTGGTTTAGAGACACGATGGGGACGAGATAAAGGGGCGGTAGAAGTAGGAGTAGAGGGGCCAGATGGAGAAGGTGGATTGGAGGGAACCTGAGTATGGTGTGAAGGTGGTATACTGGAAATAGGAGTAGGCAGGACACGGTCACTGAAAAAGTCATGAAGGACATGGCCGGGTTGTGTTTGATTAAAAAGGAAGATGGTCCCATGAAAGGTAACATTCCGAGTGATGTAGGTTTTATTACTTTCTAAGTCCAGCAGCTTGTAACCCTTGTATCCAAAGGGGTAGCCTAAAAACACAGAGGCGCGAGCACGGGAAGAGAACTTTGTACGCTGACTAGGAAGAGTGGAACCATAACAAAGACAACCGAAAGTCCTCAAATGAGCATAGGATGGTTTTTTGTTGTTTAAAAGCTCAAAAGGGGTTTTGTTGGATAACAAGGGGGATGGTATGCAATTAATTAAAAAACTGATGTTAAGACATATTCACCCCAATAACAAAGAGGAACACAAGATTGGAAAAGTAAAGCACGAGCCACATTGAGGATGTGCTGGTGTTTACATTCAACCACCGAATTTTGTTCCGGCGTGTCAACACAAGAATGGTACGGAATGATCCCTTTGGAACGAAAAAAATCAATAAAGGCTAACTCAGGTGCATTGTCAGAACGAACAGACTTGATTGTGAAACCATATTGAGTTTGAATAAGAGTGTAAAAATCAAGAAAAACAGTGAGAACATCAGACTTAGCTCGTAAAAGGTAAAGCCAAGTAATACGAGTGCAATCATCGACTATAGTGAGAAAATACTTGTGACCAGCAGGTGTTTCAACATTAAAAAGGCCCCAAATATCAATGTGAACTAAATCAAAAGGTTTTGCAGATATATTATTGTGAGAAATAAATGGAAGCCGTTTTTGCTTAGCCAAATGACAGATACGACAGTGTGAAGATAAATGAGAAAGAGAGCCAGGAATTTGTAATTCATTATGAAGACTCTGAATTTTAACATGCGAGGGGTGTCCAAGGCGATAATGCCATACATCAGTTTTGGAAACTACAAAACAAGAAAACAGGGAATTACAAACTGGTGTCCCTAGTTCAAAAAAGTAAAGGTTGTCGTGGCGTCTACCCTTCCCAATCGTCAAGCCCCGAGTGAGGTCCTGGATGATGCACGAATGAGATAGGAAATTAACACAACAGTTATGGTTGATGGTGAGAGCACTGACGCTCAGAAGATTAAAGGAAAACAGGGGAACAAAAAGAACATTATGTAAGACCAGAGAATTGGATAACCGAAGAGTGCCGACCCGATTGATGTGAACTTTGTGGCCATTAGGAAGAGTGATGGTTGTGTTATTGTGCACTGGTATGGAATTTGTAAACATCGAAAGTGAACTACATACGTGATGTGTGGCACCAGTATCAATTACCCAAGAATTGGAAGGAATAGTCGAATGAGATATAGAGAGAGCAGAAGAAAAATTACCATGGATGTGTGAAATTGAGGGTGCTGTGAACGAAGGAGATTCAGAAGAGGTAGTACCGTGAATGTGAAGCTGCGAGCTGAGATAAGTAATCAATTGTTGCATCTGATCAGAGGAGAGCTGCCCAGAAGACGTGATTAAGGCAGGTAGAGGTGGCTGGTGAGGCAGTGGAGAAAAGGCAGTTGTAATGGCGGCTATTGGTGCAGAAAAAGGAACCCTAGGGTTCTCAGAGGCAGGGGTGGAATGAAATATGGATTGAAGAGAGTTCTGATGGGCTTGGGCCTTGGGCTTAGGCTTGTAACACGGTAGGAAACCATGTAGCCTATAGCACCAATCCACTGAGTGCCCTATGAGACCACAATGCGAACAGATGGGCCACTCTCACCAAGGTTTGTGCTGTGAGAAGGATGCAGCTGCTAGAGGTGCCACCGGAGTTGGCAGTAGGGGCGGAGAAGAGGAAGAAACGTTGAAGGCCAAAGAATCTGCCAGAGCTTAAGAACCCGGACCAATGGAACGTTGCCTTTCTTCTTGGACAACGAGATTAAACACCTTCACCACAGGAGGCAATGGGTCAAGCATTAGGATCTGACCTCTGGTCGTAGCATAGGATTCATTGAGCCCCATCAAAAATTGCATGACATACTCCTGTTGTTGATAGTCCATCCAAGCCTTCATCCCCCCACATTGGCAAACAGGTACTGGCTGAAAGTTTTTAAGTTCATCCCAAAGGATTTTTAGCCAAGTATAGTATGTATTAATGTCCATCGAACCTTGAGATAAACCTTGGAGCTGTTGTTTGATCTGGAAAATTCGTAGGGCATTACTCTGACGAAATCTTTCATGGAGATCTGACCAGACTGCGTGGGCACTATCTAAATAAAGGAGACTATCTGCTATCTCCTTTGAGACGGCATTAAGAAGCCAGGATGTAACCATACTGTTACATCGAGACCAAATATTGGCTGAAAGAGCTTCTGGGTTTGGCTGCCGAAGGGTGCCATCAACAAAACCGAGTTTGTTTTTGGCATTGAGCGCCATAAGCATCGTACGGCTCCAAGTATTGTAGTTTGGGCCGGTGAGAACATGAGAAACCAGGGTCATACCGGGATGGTCGCCACTGTGAAGAAAAAACAGACTGTGAATATTGTCCACTGGAGCTGGATCTGGAACAGATGCCGTAGCAGAGGATGAGGGAGGAATGAGTGGCTGAAACCGATTGTTGTTGTTGTTGTTCTGCCCTCCACGAGCCATTCTCAGAAAAGGAAGGAGGAAGACGAAGAAGAAGAAGAAGAATGAGCAAGAAAGTGGTATTGCTCTGATACTGTATTAGAGAAAAAGATTGAGGAAGAATCTCATATTCTCATTAACCTTCAGAAGATTACAACGGAAGGAAATATAGAGCTAAAATGAGAAAGCTCACATATCCCAAGACTAATAGTGCAAAACAGAAAACAAAACAGAATATGCCAGCTGGCATAGCCAAATAGCAAAGGAAAATATTCAAGTTCATGAAAACTATTATTCCTAAAATCTTAATAGCCTTTTTTATATTAGATCACATGCTTTGCAACTGAGACATTCCATGAGAAACTCAACTGATTTTAACAAAAAAGATTTAATTGCATTATTTTAAGAATGTTGGGGATTATTTTGCTAAAATGAATAAAATAAGAATTAAACTATCACTTATTAAATAAATTAGAGACTATTTGTGTCAATTATTTAAAAAAATAATATTCGTTTATTTTCACTGAAGGGGCAGTAAAAATTTTCACTTTGAGAGAACTTGTGTGGTCATTTTAATTGACTAGTTAGTTGATTGGGGCACGTCCTTTGGACGTGAAGCCTGACTCGAAATGAATGCAAGATTAGGATGCAAGATTAAGAAATGAATGCACACGTCTTGCTTAAGTACGCTTATACAAAACAAACTGAGCAGCAATGAACTGCAACAACAAGCACATAATAAGAGTACGTAATTAAACCAATAACGCAGAAAAGTACAACCAAATACTCCTAAAAAGAAACAAAACAAAGTACACACCACCAAAGAAAGATAGCTACAACCACTCTATACAGTCATAATAGAGGTGTTCAAATATATTAAAGTCATGTTCGGTGCTTTGTATTAAATTATATCGTATTATAATATCATAACACAATAGTTAGTATCATGATCTATTATATAAAGAATTAAAATGTAAAATTTTAAAAATTTTAGAAGATCAAAAATACAAATTTTCAAAAAATTTGAGGTTAAAATATAATTTTTCAAAAGTTTTAGGATCAAAATGTAATTTTAAAAAATGTAAATTTGTATTACGCCACCTTAATTTTTAAACAATTATAGGCTCCGGCAAGACTGTATGTCGGCTAGATCCCGACCCCCAATCGTGCCCAATCCTAACATGAATCATGTATCTCCTATAGAATAATATATCACAATTGATAGAACCTCTGCTCAATCACCATCCTTGAATCATGGAGAACCGTTTGAAACAACAAAACAAGCCAGCTCTCCTACAGCTAATATCGCACAATGCTTGGCTCTTTCTCAAGGGTTTGATTTAGCAAGAATCAATCACATTAGCGATCTATTCCCTTGGAGAAATTACTTTCCCTTCTTTCCATCTTTCCTTTACCGTTGTACATAGTTGACTATCTTCTAAATATGTATATATATTCCAATACCTCTGTAAAGAAATGATAAGTGAATGAACATATATTCTCTCTCTTATTTTTCAAATTGGTTAACAATATGTCAAAAATGAACCGTATTTAATATTACGATATAGACTATATTAATTTATCATCCGTATTAATTTATACAATATGATAGTTACACTGGATATTATATTTATATTTTATTATATAATACGGTGTTCTAATATGATTAATAAATATGCTCTAAAATAATAAAAAAAGTAAATACGTACCTACATGATGTCATAAATAATGTATTTGACAGAATATATCTGAATACTCTACGCGATACCATATATGATGCAATTGACAGAATATATATAACAACATGAAACATTCCTTAAGGCCACATTTTTTTTATTTTAATCACGTTAAGTTTCTCGTTTCTTCTACTTCTCTCGTTAAGTTGGTTTGTTTGTTTGCGTAAGGGATTATCTCTTAAGTTCTACGAGATTATTTAACTTCCTTTAGCGCATCAAACTTTTGTAATATTACAAGCTCAGCTGACGTCTACAAAGGAATAAACTGCCCCTTTATCCAAATTGAGAACAAAAAAAAAAAAAAAAAGGCCGTCCTTATTCATTCGAATTGGAGATAAACTCTATTCAACTTTGAAAAAAAAAAAAAAATCGCAATTAATTAGCACGTGGGCTGCTCCCTTTATTATATACCATCAACATCGTGGTCACTCCTACGCATATTTCATAATGCATCGAGTACTTAAGAATACTTTAGAAAATATGAAAAGATATATTGTTACATATAATATGAAAATATATAGCTTGAAGGGTTAATAACTTATAGACTTAGATCTCGTTCATTTTACCGATTCGAGTTTTTAATTTTAAATTTTTAAACTTAAAAACTCTTAGAAAATGTCACATCTAATTTTTTTTTTACTATTATTAAAAAATTTTAAAAAAATATCACATCTCAACTCAAATTAAAAATTTAAATGGGGCCTTAGTCACAAAGACATGAGCTTTGCCCAATTGATCAGAATGTTAAGGCGTTGACTCAACTCCCACTTTGACTCACGAGTGGGATCTTTGGCGGCACAATAGAACAAGGATTTTATGCTCCACTGAGTCAAAGCTGAATTTACATTTGAATAATTTATAGGTATACGTGTGATAAGTCGAAAGGGGATAAGCATAATCATATTGCTAATCAAACACTTGAACGACACCTAATAACCTTCCATACTAGGCGTGACCTTAACCTGATCAAATACCAATCATATTAAAATAAATTTAAGTTTAGTGGAAGAAGGTTTTGTATAGCACATGAAAATCCACCATAGAAACTTTGATTTGAAAATATTGATCAGACCTGTCATGCACGCGCACTACTAATTTAACATATCCAATTTTTGTGTACAATGTTTTGATCCATATTATTATTAAGCCACTACAAAGCATATATGTACGTCGTTTTTTATTCTTCCTCTTTTAATTCAGCTGTAAACGATTTGAATTTCATCCAAAAGTGATTAAACCAATGATAATATGTCATTGTTCAATGATAAATAAAATATTGTTAATTGAGTGCTTGAAAGGCATGGGGAAATGCTTACAGATATAACTTAACGGAAAATCCATATTTAACTTTAGTATAAGGTATAAAGTTTGAATTCCCACCATCAAGTTATTAAAAAAAGAAAAAGAGAATAGGGAAAAAATATATCACGAGATTAGCGGGGGAATGGCAACATGTAAAGGTCCAGATATAGATCAATTGTGATCGACTAATTGGGACCATTCAGAAAATTATGGCGAATCCTTCGGTCAAATCTACTCGTTATTTGGTGTATAGTAAAATGCAAGTTCTGAACGGAAAAAAACATTAATTTAAAAGTTTATTTTTATCTGTACGGCACTAATGGAGAGAGTAATTTAGTGCGAGACAGAGAAACACACATTTGTAGTTATTTTTTGGTGCCGCTTACAAACCTTTTGACCAAACTAGTTGAGTCACACATGACGAATAATTTTATAAGTTTATATTTATCTCGCGTTATAATATGTGGCTTTTTAGAAGCTAAGTTTATTAATTCTAGTAGGAGAAAAAAAAGTATTTTAAAAAATCATATTAAAAAAATTAAAATTAAATAGGAGTTTTTTGACAAAAATAAATTAGGAAAACATCTGAAAGTATTCAAAGAAGGATATAATAAAAAAAATGAATTGTCAAATAATGGTAGGAGAAAAAAAAAAAAAGAAGACAATGAGCAAAAGAAAAGAATAAAAAATAATTAAAAAAGTTAAAGTTATATAGGAGTTTTTGAAAAAAAAAAAAATTAAGGACGTTTCGAATAAATTATTTTATTTAAAAAATATGTTAAAGAAAGATATTGTAAAAAAAAAAAAAAAAACTGCCAAAGAATGTTTGAGAAAATTAAAAACAACAAAAGACATTTGGCAAAGAAAAAGAAGTAAAATAAAAAGTTTTAAAGAAGAAAAACAGGAAAAGATGAAAAGTTAGGGAAAAAGAGAGAGAGAAAACAGAAGAAGTGGCCTCCTTCATAGCCCTTGGCAAAAAAATAAAATAAAATAAAATAAAATAAAAACGAAATATGATTAGAAAAGAGCAAAACACATTTAAAATAAAAGAGCAAACTGTAACATTCATAAAAAAAAAAGAACAAAACATTTAAAAAACTAAAAAAAAAAAAAAAAAAAAAAAAAGATAGAAAAAGTTAAAAAGAAAAAAAAAAGCGAGGGGAGGAGGGGTGGGGAGAGAGAAGGGGCTACCACGTGGAGGTCTTTCAGTTTGAGGTTTCTACAGTAAAAAGCTCTCAAAAAATGTCACATCTAACTTTTTCTGCTACAGTGAAAAGCTCTCAAAAAATGTCACATCTCAGCTCGAATTGAAAACTCAAATCCGCGAAGTGAACGAGGCGTAAGTGTGGACACATTTGGAGAAAATTATTTTAACCATTGTCCAAAAAAGCACATGCGAAAGAAATCAATTTCATATGAGTAAACTGAGGAAAAAAATGTATTTTATAAAAACATAGGTAAAAAATTAAACTACAAAAAACGTTAGCAAAATAAAAAATAAAAAAAAACATTTAAAAAATAAGAAAGAAAAAAAGATAAAGAAAAGGGAGAAAAAGAGGAAGGAGGCGGGGTGAGGGGGAGGAGCTACCACGTGGCAGCCTTGAGAGTGCTTAGAGAGCACTGTAGAAAAGAGTACTTGACTCTTTTATCTATTGTTAGATTAGATGTTAGATATACAATTAGATATAAATAATGATAAAGATAACTTTCGATACGATAGAAATTACACGGAAAACCCTTTTAAAAAAATTACACGAAAAACAATTAAATATGAACATGTTTAAACAAAATTATTTTAACCGTTAACAAAAAATTAAATAGAAATAGATGTGAAGTGAGGGAAAATATATTTTAAAAAACACATGTAGAAAATTAAACTGTAAATAAACATATACATAATTAAAAAAATAAAAGAATAAAAGAAGCAAAAGACTTAACAGGAGAAAATGCAAATAAAAAGGTAAAGAAGGGAAAAAAGAAAAAAAAAATGGAAAGATGAGGAGGGGTTGACACGTGGTACTCTAAGGGAACAATTCTTTGAAAAAGACCGTTTTAGTTCTGTTATGTTTTGTTATATTGTTAGATTAGATTATATTGAAGAACAGGTTATATACAACATAATTGGTAATGACGAATAATAGCATCCTAAAATAAAAAATAAATAATAAAAAGCAAATCAAGAAAAAAAATATATAGAAATTGAGACACCGAGAAATATAGCATTATCTCACTACTTTTCATCTAGAGTTTGGTATAAATAATGTGCAAGTTGGGATCGAGATCATCATCCCGAATAACAAGATCCTCTCCTGCGTTAACTAAGTTTCAATAGTTTCATATATAGCTGTGTCCTTTTTTTTTTTTTTTTTTGGGTTAAAAAATCTATCTAGCTCAAAAAGGAGTTGTAATATTTAAGAAAATGAGGTCATTCTCGTTAGTAGCGGTGCTTCTCTCCTTTTGCTTGTGCTCTCATATTCTTGGTGTTGTAGGGGACGTGGGTTATGCCGGATCTTACAGTCCTCCATACTTGCGTATGTAGTTTCCTATCCTAATTACATCATATTTTTTTAATCAGTTATAGCACTATCATATTAATCAACATTATAAATTATAATTAGCGACATATTACATAGAGATTTTCCTAAATCATGTTTTAGGCGATAGCATGCATGATATATATAATGTAATGAATCAAAATCAATTATCACCGGAAATCCTTATCCACCTAGAAAATAAGAAACTACAAACAATTAAATTTTTATTTACTTATTCTATCACATGAGTACTCTTTGTTTTGTGCGTTGTGTTAAATTTATGAAACAGCGACAAAATGCAAAGGAATGGACGTAGAGCAATTTCCGGAGGACGGATATTTTGTGGCGGTGAGCGAAGGGCTGTGGGACAACGGAGCGGCGTGTGGTCGGAAATACCAGATGCGGTGCATAAGTGGCCCTCGACGACCTTGCAAGGGTGGCACCATCGTCGTTCAAGTTGTTGATTTCTGCAAAACCTATCCATGCCCTACCACACTCGTCCTCTCCAACAAAGCCTTCAATGCCATTTCTAGGTCTCCAAATGCCAGAATCAACGTTGAATTTGCGCAGTACGTTAATTATATATAATGAGCTTTCTTTCTTTCTCTCTCTCTTTTCTTTCTTTCTTTTCGGAAATGTGAATTGGTATTGTTATTTAGACATACGTATGAATCTAAAAATACAAGAGTCAAAAAAAAAAAAAAACTCTTAAATAATACTTTTCTTAGACCGTCACGTAGCGATTTCTCCTACTCATTTTTCTCTTTTTCCTTTTTTTTTTCCTTCTTCATTTTTATCTTTATTTTTCTTTTTTCTTTTTTTTTTCCTTCTTTACATTTTTATCTTTATTATTCTTTTTTCTTTTATATTTTATATTTTTTGTTTACGTAAATTTTTTTTTTTTGCTCATTTGCTCCAATGAACATAATTTCTTTTATATGTTTTCTATTTAATTTTTTTTGTCAATGGTTAAAATAATTTTCTTTAAATATGTTCGTACTTAATTATTTCTTATGTAGTTCCTGCTCTAAATGTTATCTTTACAATACACATTTTTTTCTACAGTGCTCCCTCCACCCTCTTTTTTTTAATTCTTTTCTACTTTTATTATTTTTTATTATTTAAATGTTTTTTTTATTTTATGAATTTTTCTACAATTTAATTGTTTTTAAGTGTGTTATCTCTTTTTTATCTTATTTTATTTTTTATGTTTTTTTTATTTATTTAAGGGTTGTTTTATAGTTTATTCTTTTCACAATTATTTATATATCCAATCTAATGTTTAACATCTATAAAGCAGCCAAGTCGACTTAGGACTAAGCCACGTGTTGGCATCCTCTTTCTTTTTTTTTTCTTTTTTTTTTAAACTTTGCCTCCTTTTTTATTTTTTAATTTTCTCTTTTTTTATTTTTTGCTTATTGTCTTTTTTATTTTTTCTCTTCATATTTTTTTAGAATTCTTTTATTTTTTGTATAACATCCACCTTTAAAATACTTTCTTTTAATTAAAATAATCCTTTTAAATACGTCCATACTTTTTTTTAATTAAAAACTCCTATATAACTTTAATTCTTTTTTTGTTTAAACTTTTCCTCTTTTCATCTTTTTATTTTTTTATTTTTTCTTCTTTTCGTTTGCTTATTGAATTTTTTCCCTAACACTCTTTGACCATTACATTTTTTTTTACCACATCCTTCTTTGAAATACTTTCTTTTCCTCACCTTATTTTAATCAAAACCTTTCAAATGTCCCCATACTTAAGTTTTTTTTCTTGGTCAAAAGCTCATATATAATTTTAATTCATTTTCGATATGATTTTAAATTTTTTTTTCTCTTGCTCTAATTAACGGACTTAAATTCTAACGAAGCTACATATTTTAACATGGGATTAAACGTATAAAATTATTCTATACGTGCATAACACGTGGCTCAACTAGTGATGATAAAAGCATGACCAAGAAAGCTCTTTTTTTTCTGTTTTTGTAGAATATGATGGAGTCCAATCGATCGAGCTGCATCCAACTTTTGCATGGGGATCTATTGTAGGAGTATAAAATTATGAGAACTTCTATAGTAAGGATTGTCTTTTTAATTACTGATAACAACTGTTGTTTAACCGTTAGATTAAGTTTTTAATGGTGTGATCTGTGAGTATACATTAAAAATTTATAACACGTGACATGAAATTTCTCAAATCACAAATCACACCGTTGAGAATTTAATCTAATTGTTAACACATCAATTACAACGTCAGTTAAAAAGGACAGACCTGACATTAATAAAACATAAATAAATTAGGGCAATCTCTTTCTTGCAATATATGATGATCATCCCAGCATTAACTGGGTACAAGTACAACAACTACGTCATTTTCTCGCAGCGATATTTTTTGTTCCTTTCCAAGGAGCGTAGTTTACAATCAAAAGAAAATCGTCGGTACTTTTTTTTTTTTTTACAACAAACATTTTTCTCACATAAAGAAGGTATAAAGAATGTTCTAATTTAGATAGTGTATTTGGGTATTATACTATACTCTGAATCTATGTATTACAAAGTATTTCAAAAAAAAAAAAAATGTATTACAGACAGTCTTATTGGATGGTCAAGTCGAAAGATGGAACGCCAACTAAATCCACAGATTACCCAACATTTCACCTTATTCCGTCAAAAGAATAAAAGAATAGAATTCCATCAAGATAATCTCACAACATATATATCCACGATTATTATTGGAAGCTTTATTGTAAGTTGGTTGCACAAGTAGTTTCAGATTCTTGGCATAATTCCTTCCGGAAACAAGGATGAAGGTTACGAACACCGTCCAGATATAGTGGCGTCTGCATTTCGATCAACCGGGATACCTGAATAGACAGTTCCTTTTGTTATAAAAAATAAAAAAAATACTTGCAACAATTTCTTCAATGTTATTTTTCTTTTATACTTTCGTAAGAGATCATGGTGGACAATTACTTGTGATGCAAGTGTTTGCAAATTGCTAATATAAGCATACCTTTTAAGTAAAGAGAAAGAAATAGACAGTTTCGTTTTTAATGCTAGTTGCTACTTACTGCTCGGCGGAAAGCAAACGTCTCTTCTTCACCAGAAATCATGGATATAATACTAGTAGAGGAACCCCCTGAACCCACAGTCCCTACTGCCAAAACATTTCGACGGAGCTTTCCACCTTCCGTCTCTGCTTCGAATTGGAAACTGTAAACAAACAAGTTAATTATGTCTATTCAGATACTTGAACGAAGGTTTGCCAACTACAAAAGAGAAGCTAGGTTTCGTCGAAAAGAAAAATACTCAATTTAGATATACAAAAGAAAAGAAAGAGTAAAAACAGAGGACGCAAATGAAATGCTTATTTAACTATACAGGCCAGAAGTCGTTAAACAAAACTCTTGCTAGTGCACCAAAATCTTCACCACCACCTCATAGAACACCAGAATCCTACACAGAATGTGATAATACTATATTGATCTTGACAATTTCACAACTGCGTGTTCTTACTTAATAGTAAAATTGCCTTTTGGTAACTTTTTTTTTTTTTTTTGCGCCCTTGTCATTGCTAAATTTGGCCAGAATTCAACAATGAAGTTTATGGAAGCATGATAATTTATTTCACTACTTGAAGATATCTTGAATCTTTGTAAAGTGTGAAAGGATTTATTCTAGGTCCTAATGCCAACATTTGGATCTCTTACGCTTACCTCTCCAAATCAAGAAGTGTTCCCTCCTCAGTTCCTTGAAATAAGTCATCAATTGAAGATGCTGCAGAACAGACCAGGTGGCAGTGATGATTGTACAGCTCGTCAATTAGGGTGATAAACCTCCGAGCCTGAAGAGTAGAAACAAATTTTTTCCATAAATAGACGCAATATCTGAAGTATCATAAAGAGTTGACTTTCTTATACGTAAGATGCAGAAATGCATGTAAGATGCAGCTGAGATAGCTGAGATCTGTGTGGTATGATCATTCCACCATCTCAACAATGACAATTAGTCCTCTAGTTCACCCTCTTCCTCTCTTTCCTTATTCTGAACAGTTGTTGATACAAAATGCTGAAATGTGCAATAATCTCTGTGCTTATCGCTTGTCCTTTTAATCATTTTAAGGCTCAGAAAAGCTCAACTATTTAGTATAGAGTATGAATACTGCATATATAACAATTAATTCCGCACACATCATCTGGCCTTCATTTTATCAGTCAAAAGGCAGCAATAGAACCTTATCACGAATACGCATACTCATCACTGGAATATCAGATATGAAGACGGTGTGATAGTTTTCTGCCACTGCAATATAATCTGCTGCACCTACCTGTGGTCAATTAAGAACAACGAAGCAAATAAACAAAAAAGTCAGCTTCCATCCGATGACCATGGTGAGTGCTACTAGAGACGAGGAAATTACGCAAAATCAATGTTTTCTCATATTTGCGAATGAATAGTACCGGCTGACCACATAAATACTCAAATGTGAACCTTGCAACTCCATGACAGCTTTCGGGAACCTCCAAAATTCTGTGATTTAAGAAACTGGTGTCTATGAAGTGCATAACAAATAATCATCATATTGATAACATTAGTTAATCTAAAGTACCTCCCAAACATTACTGGAATACTAAGAGAGGTGATCTGTCCTCCCTCTTCACCTGTGACCTCGTGCCACATCTTCTCATAGTCCTCCAAAACAACGCTATCCAAAGGCCAGAAGTAGTGAACCTGAACAAAGAAGTAAGATTTTCAGCTACAAATTACAATGTCAAGCTTCATTAATATTTTCAGCTACAACTAGAATATCATGCTTCATTAAGCAAACACAATTACCAGCCAACTTCGGAGCAATTGAAGGCTGAATTAACTGATACATGCTTATAAGGAAAATATAAATTGATACACATGCACGTTTATACATATAAAGACGATGCCCCAATTATACAGAGACGTTAAAAATCTGAATATATATTATGAACAGCAGACATGAAATGCGGAACTGATCCAGATATCGATCATGAAACTATGAAAAGGCGATCCGTAATTTCGTAAATAGCTCACAGTTGCAAATTGCCTGGATATTGTTTGCCCTATATTAGAAATAAAATGAAAGCAAAACTCTCTTAACAGGACACTCATGCAAGAATTTACAATTGAACATTCACAATGCCTTGATGTAAAAACTGGAATTGCCTAACCCTCACCTGGTCTATGGATCTTTGAGCTATTAGACGACGGTAGTCAATCTCACTTCCAATGTAAACAATCTTACAGTGCTCATCCAATTTGGCTAGAAATTTCTCGAAGATCTCCCGCTGCATACCATCCTGTGCAAGCGTGTCACTCGAGCAATGTAAAAACTCTACAATTTTTCAATTTTTCATTTACTTCTTTTATTATTTTACGTTATTTTATATTATTTTTGCAAAATTTAGCAGACCTTTCAGAGAAATACAGTTATTAAAAACACAAAAAACAGCGAAGTTTTGCATATGAGTTCAGAAACTGCTAATAGACAATTATTAGCTTGGATTGCTTTCATCCATCACAACTAATGCAGCAAGAGTAAGAGGTTACCTAGTAAAATCCAAACGGAAAAAGAATTTCTTATGCAATGCATGTGAGAAATAAGGAGGCATAGAATATTCCAGATTTCTTAGCTTCTAATAAATAAATCACCTGATTTAAGTCATTAGGTGCTCGATTACTTGTGGCCACAAGCACAGTTCCTGTACTTAACAATCTGCTTAGAATCCCAGACAAGGCCACAATAGCAAATACATCAACAGTCTGTAACAGAAAGCATGTAAATCTACGTCATAAAACGAGTTGCAAATATAACCTAGGTCTTAGTAGTATGTACTTGCAAACGAGGAAAAACAACCGCAGAGATAGACTCAATCAAAGGATAACTATGGTATGAATGCAAAAACTAGGGATGCAATTTGGCCTCATGAAGCTATATCTTTCTAGCTTATATTTTCAACAAACATCTCACCTGGATCTCATCAAAGCAGAGAATACTTGCTCCTTTTCGATCAGCATCAGCCTGCTGGTTGATCAGGAGCTTATCTGCTACAGCTAGAAGAATGTTTTGCATCTGAGCCTCCTGCTTGTATTGTTCTTCTGCAGCCAACCACTCCTTTACTTTTGTATCAAACGGAAGATTTATTATCCAATTGGAAATACTCGATTGTAATGATTTTCCCTCCACTTGATTTTTCCATATCTTATGCATCTGCTCATTAATTTTAAGCATGGCCTGCAAGTAGAGATATTAAAAATAGATATCTCTTCTTTGTGTGTGTGTGCGTGTGTATGTGTGTGCGCGCACGCGCGCGTTTGTGTGTGTGCGTGTTTGTGTGTATTCATTTACGTTAAAGGTTAAACAGCACATATTTTTGCAATAAGAGCTTTGAATTAACACACATGAAGGATCACCAATAAATAAAGTTATCCAAATTTTGAAAATGAAAAAGCTCACCTCATGAAAGTGATACCTCCTTCGATGCTTAACAATTCCTTGAGTGACACCATAAAACATATCCATAAGCATTGTCTTTCCTAAGGTACCAAAAGTTTCTTCAGTTATGCTTAGTCACATTAAAACGACAACATATATAAGTGCAGATAAAGCTGCTATAATGAGATAATTCACTAAACCTACTGCAGAGTCAACTTCCATAAGAATTTAACTAGGGAGAATTCTTTGGTTGAGTATGCCCTACTAGTAGAACACAATTATCAACCGTTAGATTTTCATCAAGTTCCATTCAATTATACATTTCTTAGTCTGATGTGATCTGACTATTAAAAACTTTTACTACCAGTAGGGTATTTTTTTCATACTCCACAACAGAATTATCAAACGAAATATGAAATTCCTTCCAGTAATTTGCTTGACGGGTTAAAAAATATTCAATATAAGGAAATACCACTTCCGACATTGCCCCATATATATAGTCCTTTTGGAGCTGGAGGAGCAGTTGGACGAGAACAAACCAACGAATCCAACTTCTTCTCGCGATTAAGGTATGAAACCCATTTCCCCACTCCTGGTTCTACATTTTCAGGTTTTCTCCTGAGTCAAACAAAACCCTTTTTTATACCAAAAAACCAAACCACAATATATGCAGAAGAGCTAGTGGAATATGTAATAAAACTAAACTTAAATGCAAAACATCCTTGGAAGACACTCTCAGGTGAAAACTACAATCAGATTCACTCGTGAACCAAAAAATAAACAAAATTTGGAAAGTATTAATCTGTGCCGAGCCAATTTTGTATCAATATAAACTTAGCATCCTGCCAAAGCATTGTGGTGCTCAATGACTAGAAAATAGAAATTCTCGAATTTCACATAAATGGTAAAAGATTGAACTTTTGATGTGGGTTTTACCTGAACAACCATCTTCCAGCGCCTGTGAAGCGATGACTGCTTATGCCCTCCTGCTGTTTGTGCTCAGCTTCCGCCATTAAAAGCCTGCGCCGCTCATTCTCCCTCTTCTCCTCCCACTTCGCTAGTCTTTCCTGGAAATGTAAGACAGCGATACAAAAACCATAAAAAAGGATCGAAATTTAGGCTTAACGGATACTTTTATATGATGTGAATTATCTAAATTGTACATGATAATCCTCCATTTCTCTCTCGTACTGCTCTAATCTCCCAAGCAAGTTCTCCAGCTCCAAAGCAACCCTCTCCTGATTCGGATCATCTTGAAGCTTCCCTTTTTCAACCAGATTCCTGTATAGCGCCAGCGGCCCTAAACAAAAAGAAGAAAATTTTGGATTCATTTCGTGTATGTATGCGTGTATATATACATATACATATATAGAGATATAGAGAGAGAGAGAGAACCTGGAGGCTTAGAGTGAGAAAGATTAAGTGATTCAGAGTAAGAGCGAAGCGAATTGAAGCGGGAGTAGTTGGAGGAGGCTGGGCCATGAACGAGCCCTAGACATAGAATTCTTGAAATTGGTGAAGCCTTTCTCACCATCATCATCTTCCTAGCCTTGATCACAGAGGTGTCTGAGGAGCTGAGGAAAATCGAATTCCGCTTCGCCATCGTCGATTTCTCTGAAATAGCTTCGGAATTCAGACCCGAGGTTGAAGATGGTGACGTGGCATCAAATTGACCAGCCACGTGACAAAAGCGCGCGACAAGAACTAATACGACTCGCTAACTCGCTCAACGGTTTTAACCTTTTTCTGAGCGCTTTTTTCTTCCTTCTTGTTCTTCTTTCTCTGAGAATCTCTTCACTTTCTGTAAATGCAACTCCAAAGCCTCAAGAAAAATGTCGTCCGTACAGTCGCCGCCAACAAAAGAGCGGCGGAGCAGAGCTGCTTATCGCTTCTCGAAGCCTGCGACGCTCGTTGCAAATTCGTTCAACTCCAAGCGCACATTCTCAAACTAGGTCTGCGAAACAACCCGCTGGTTCTCACTAAGTTCGCCGCCATATCTTCCGAGCTTAACGCCGTCGACTATGCTTCCTCGTTCGTGTTCTCTCCCGACGCCGATTCCCGTCTCTACGATGCCTTCCTCTTCAACACCGTCATCAGAGCCTACGCCCAAACCGGGGACTTAAAGGAGAAAGCTTTGGTTTTGTACAACGCCATGCTTCGTTGCGGGGTTTTGCCTAATAAATTCACGTACCCTTTTGCTCTCAAAGCCTGTGCGGGCCTTGGGAGCTTGAGTTTAGGCCAGACGGTGCATGGTTCGGCGGTGAAGTTTGGTTTTGACGACGATGTTCACGTTCAGAATACCATGATTCACATGTACTGTTGTTGTGGAAGTGGGGTTAAGTATGCACGGAAAATGTTTGATGAAATGCCGAAGCGGGACTCGGTTTCTTGGAGTGCGATGATTGGCGGGTATGTGCGGCTGGGATTGTCCACTGACGCGGTTGACTTGTTTAGGAGGATGCAGATTGCCGGGGTTCATCCGGATGAGATCACAATGGTGTCTGTTCTCTCGGCGTGTACGGATTTGGGCGCACTTGAGCTTGGGAAGTGGGTGGAGTCTTACATTGAGAGAGAAGGGATTCAGAAGAATGTGGAGCTTTGTAATGCTCTCATTGACATGTTTGCTAAGTGCGGTGATGTTGATAAGGCCTTGAAATTGTTCAGAAACATGAGTGGAAAAACGATTGTTTCCTGGACTTCTGTTATTGTTGGCCTGGCAATGCACGGCCGGGGTTCCGAGGCAGTTTCTTTGTTCGAGGAAATGATAAGAAATGGAACAGTTCCTGATAATGTGGCCTTCATTGGGCTGCTTTCTGCATGCAGTCATTCAGGATTAGTTGATAAAGGAAAAGGGTATTTCAGTTTAATGACAAAAGAGTATCAAATTGTTCCAAAGATGGAACACTATGGATGTATGGCGGATATGTTATGCAGGGCAGGGCTTGTCAATGAAGCAGTGGCATTTGTTCAAAAAATGCCTGTCGAGCCAAACCCAGTAATCCTGCGGACATTGGTCAGCGCTTGTCGTGCTCATGGTAAACTCAGGCTGGGAGAGACCATCAGCAAAAGCCTAATTTCGAATGAGCCTACACATGAGTCGAACTATGTACTACTTTCCAATATTTATGCGAAAATGTCTCGCTGGGAGAACAAAACCAAGATCAGAAAAATGATGGGCAAGAAAGGGATGAAAAAGACCCCCGGGAGCACCATGATTGAGCTAGACAATGAGATTTATGAATTCGTGGCTGGCGATAAATCACATAAACAATACAAGGAAATTTATGACATGGTGGACGAGATGGGGAGGGAGATGAAGAGAGCTGGTTATGTTCCTAGCACTTCAGAGGTGTTGCTAGATATTGATGAAGAAGACAAGGAAGATGCTTTGAACCGGCATAGCGAAAAGCTGGCGATTGCTTTTGCTCTCCTGAACACACCACCGGGAACTCCCATTCGAATAGTGAAGAACCTGAGAGTTTGTAGCGATTGCCATTCTGCTACTAAGTTCATTTCAAAGATTTATAATAGAGAAATTGTGGTGAGGGACAGAAACAGGTTTCACCATTTCATGGACGGCCTCTGCTCATGTAAAGATTTTTGGTGACAAACTATTTGCCATTTTTCCGTAGATGACAAATTTCCAATAAATCAGATGAACAGTCCAGTCAGAAACTTCAAACAGGGCAGCTTAACAATTTTCCATGATAAATACTAGGTGCTTTTTGGTTACTAGGTTCAAGCATTACGAATCAAAAAGTCGGTTTGAAATGGCGTTTGGCAACTTTTTTTAGACCCATTTTGAACCATTTATTTGACAAGTTCCAAATCGGATTTACACGCAGAGTGTTTTTAACTTAAGACCACCGCCCTCCCCCCACCCAAAAAAAAAAAAAAAAAAGGTCTTCAGCATTTTAAACTAAAATGCACAATATTTTTAACTCAAGACCTACACTCGTTTGACACCTTTTCACACAAAACAACTATATTTGAATCACACATAGAGATGCAAGAACGGGCCGGCCCGGCCCGTTCTTCTTAGGCCCACGTGGGCCGCGGGCCGGGCCAGCCCAACTCACGAATTTTGTGGGCCAGGCCAGGCAGACCCGTGTAAAAATGACTTCGGCCCAGCCCACATCACAGATCAATTTTATATGGATCAGGTTGGGCCATGCCGCAGGCCAGGATGGGCCGGCCCACTCAAGGCCCATCTTGGCCCATCATATGTTTAGATGAGCTAGCCAATCTAACAATGCAATTTTTTTTTTATTTTTGAATTTTTAAACAAGTTAACAAATATATAAGTTTGAATAGTAAATGAAAATATGGAAAGGGATATTTTATTTACGATTACCTTATTAAATAAAAATCTTTATAAGAAAAACCCATTAAGACAACCTTAGTAAGGAAAAAAGAGTACAATAAGGATAATTATACATAAGAT